>NC_089744.1:25500000-25522500 GCF_040412425.1 Macrobrachium rosenbergii | reverse complement strand
AATTCAGATATATTTATTAGAGCTGGAATAGACCCACCGTCACCATCGTGGCCAAGTCAGCAGTTGTTTTTAGTGCTTTTAGGCTGGAATATATATGTAGAATCTACTGGTCAGTTCTTACCAGATACATTTGTAATTGTAATGGCCACAATGCTAGGAGGGTATTGTGGCTATTACAATTACATATAAACACACACACACACACATATATATATATATATATATATATATATATATATATATATATATACATATACATACATACATACATACATACATACATACACACACATATATATATGTGTGTGTGTGTGTGTGTGCGTAAATTGCCAAACGAGGTTGTTATTTCATCTGTACGAGATTTTTTTTTTTTAGTGAGACGCTCTAGTAATTTAGGTATTTCCCCATCATGAGCCTATTTCTTTACCAATTTGAAATTCCGTTTTCGAAAGTGGTGGACTTACTCAAGGTCTGAGTACAGAGAAGATTAACAATAATGTGAGAAGACAGTCATTTAAATTTCACGTGAATATGGAATAATAATAATAATAATAATAATAATAATAATAATAATAATAATAATGATAATAATAAATTAGAGAGAAATACATAAACGACTCTCACTTTCGTATTCTGGTAATCAGCGCTCTCGTTACTGTTTGTTAATTAGCGCGAAGTTGAATTCTCGAATCTCTAGACAGCACAGCGAAATTATGCAACAATCACGGGATGCTGGCATTTTCCAAATTGCAAGTCAATTTGAAATGTTGATATCCGGGCGAGCCGGTATAATATGAAACGGGGTTACAAAATATTCCCTTGATTGGGAATAACATTTTTGTACAGAATACGAAGGAGAACTCTTCATACATTTTTGCGGGTACAAATGTTGAACTAACATAACTGGTGGGAAAAGGGAATTGTAGTGATAATCATCATCGTCATCATGAGATACATAAGAAAGTAATTCCAGTTAAGGAGGCATGACACAGGGCCAAGTCACTAATGGTGAGTTTGTCAAGATGATGGTGGCGAGGTGGGGAAGGGGCCTTCTCGCTCAGTCTTTCCTGGGGAGGATCTGCATTCCCCAGCTAAGTCTGTAAAGAAAAAATTGAGTATATCTTAGTTTAACCAGACCACTGAGCTGATTAACAGCTCTCCTAGGGCTGGCCCGAAGGATTAGATTTATTTTACGTGGCTAAGAACCGGCTGGTTACCTAGCAATGGGACCTACAGCTTATTGTGGAATCCGAACCACATTATGACGAGAAATGAATTTCTATCACCAGAAATAAATTCCTCTAATTCTTCAATGGCCGGTCGGAGAGTCGAAGGCTGGGCCAACAATGTGCTAGCCGAGAGCTCTACCCACCCCGCCAGTGAAGGACTTGAAGTCTGTGAAGACACCCACTTTGTAGAACATCGGCCTCTGGGCTTCTCCCCTGGGAAGTACAGAGGAAAGTAGAAAGGATGTGCTATTGAGATAAATGATGAGAGGGGGAGAGAGACAAAGAAATATAGAATAAGTCGGGTTGGTCAAGTGACAGAAGATTTTGTAACGAAGGTCCTTAATAACTAAATCCTTCCATGATTCGTGAAAGATAGAAGTGAAGGGCTCAGCTCCTGTACCATTGTCGAAAACTTGTTGATGAGCATTCTGTATGGGTGTATAAAGATTTTTCGCGTTGAGTGTGTCATTTTATTCTGCATTAAGCTGTTGAAATAATAATAATAATAATAATAATAATAATAATAATAATAATAATAATAATAATAATAATAATAATGGAGGAGGAGGAGGAAGGCCAATATTTAATATAACATAATATCCGCTACGCGTCAGTTTCGAAAAATGACGGGAAACCATGAGTAGTGGAAATCATTTCAGGTTGAAAGTTTTAAGGCTAGGAATTTTTCTCTCTTGACTCAGGTGTTGCTCGCTCCTACCTATGATTATATTTTATTTGTCAAGATATGCAGCCATTTTTAAGTTATATCTACACCTACAACATTGTTTTGAATGCATACAGAAACGTTAATGAAAACTATATTTCTGTTTTCGAATTTATACTGTACTTTCACACACACACACACACACACATATATATATATATATATATATATATATATATATATATATATATATATATATATATATATATATATATATATATATATATATATATATATATATGTGTGTGTGCGTGTGTGTGTGTTAACGTGTATTTGCTCGTTCTCTCAGTGTAGCTCAGATAGCTAATTGAGTTCTCTATTTCCGCCGATTTTGGAAAATCCTTCTTACTGACACTGAATCTCTTCTCTCGCTCTGTTTGTGCGTGTCTCTCTTTCCTTATATGCCCGTGTATTTGTGTGTGGGTGTTTGTGATTGTGTATATTCTTGACACTTCTTGTTAAAGATGGCTTACCAGACTTCCCAAAGTCGTCCTAATGTCAAAATCATCAACTTACGGTAGTCTAAGGAGAGAGTGTTTGATTTTTCGATTTGACCAGTTGTTTATCCGTAAAGTGTCTCCCGTAAATAAACGAAGTGTTTTCCTCCGGGCTGTGAGGCAGGGTGTTTTGAGAAATATCCTGCTGAAGAGGAAGGACTAATAGGAATAGTCTCCACACAAAATATCCTGCTGAAGAGGAAGTACTAATAGGGATAGTCGCCACAGTAAAGTTTGTTTTTTTATACTCTGTGACTCTTACGTTTATAGTATTGCCCATACCTTCTCCCAAAATAAGACGGAGAACATCATCAGCGAGAATTGGAGTCATAAAAATTGTTCTCTTCTTTTGTATTAGCGCTGTTAATAAGTAACAGCATGGAGTGTGGTGTACATACAGTGTTAAGGGTCATGTTACTTACTCATTCAACGTTTTCGTTTTGATACATTATTAGTTTTGAAGATTAAACTTAGAACTTGGAAAGAGTGGGTTCTTGATAGGGGGACAGATAATTCATCGATAATTACTTAAGAAAATCCGTTTTGATCACATCCACCAAGGTAAAATAATTTTAATGCACCTGGGTCAAGAAATTCCCGTCATATCAGTAGTTTAGTTTAATAGCTGATGAATTATTATTATTATTATTATTATAATTATTATTATTAAAAAATTTTTGTGATCATAACATTAAGGCACTCAGTGCTCCCTCAATCATTCGACCAAAATGAGAAAGTGGTTAAGAACTGGTTAAGAATATCCGTAAACATTTTAACATTTTACTTCTTTATCCATTTCCAACCATATATCACTTCAAGGTCAAGGGGTATATTCTCCCAAATGGCGGACGATGCATCATGGGTGAATTTCAGTTCCCTATGTTTACAGTGAAATAGGATGTGATTCGACCCCGTGTTCAAGAGAAGATTAATAGGGATTCACCTGAAGTAGGTCTTTGGAAAAGATTGTGTTATTGTAAAATGACTTGTGTCGCAGATGACAAGCCTAATTTCTGCATTATTTTCACTAAATTTCTACATGATTTTCACTAAATATTTCAAATACATATTGTAACAGCAGACTCGACTTTCACATAACTACCATGTCACTTAATTCCATATTTGTTAATGAAAATTAAATAAAATATCCGAGCCAAATTGAAATTTATGTGCCGTTAATTTACTATACTCACAACTAGCTGTATTTACAGATATCATTTTAGAAGAATAATGGTCGCAGTTAGAACATTCTAAGGCATGCAGAAGATTACTATTATTTGTGATAGAAAATTAGACTGACTTATTTATTCATCATTATTGCTAGTAAAATTATAATTAGTGCTATTACTGTTATTATTTTTATTGCTTTATTTTTGTGCATAGCTTAAAATTTTAAAGAGATGTCATAAAATTGTCAGGGTAATTGTAGCTTGACTTTTGATATCTGTATTTTTGATATCTGTATTTTTAATGTACACTGCAAATTAATTTCTTTAATTTCTTTTCTTATTTTCCAGGTAAGTAAAGTATCATCTATAAAAGTCTGTAAGGTCATCCTAAGGTAAGTGACATTTTCAAAGTACAGAATTCCCCTTTTATCCGCAGAAGATGAATTCCAAGATCTACCATTCTTATGTGGAAACCGCGTATAATAACGAACCAAACGAAGTCGTATATATGGAGTTACATACGTGCACTGTTTATGCTAAAGCTTGATTGATAAATGCGCAGCTAATGTAGGATCATTTTCATTGGCATACAATATAGACGGAATGTTATGTTCTCTCTCTCTCTCTCTCTCTCTCTCTCTCTCTCTCTCTCTCTCTCTCACACACCTTTCCTGTTAAGATAGCTGCTTCGGTTACATTGCCCGGCATTTTTGACATTTTATATTTCACCCCTTCTCACCCCCTATTCCAATCGGGGCTGAACTTGGACTTGAAGGGCATCGGGTTTGATACTATTCATCTCTGCGACCTCGGAAACTATCGATTAGACACTAATATCTGTCATTTTTGACATTTTATTTTCACCCCTTCTCACCCTCCCCTTCCCATCAGGACTGAACTTGGATTTAAAGGGCACCGGGAGTGTCACTATTCATCTCAGCAACCTCGAAAACTATGGATTAGACACAGACACACACACACACACACACACATATATATATATATATATATATATATATATATATATATATATATATATATTTTTCTTGCTTGTAATTTTTTTATATAGCTTGTGTAACGTGGTACAGAGAAGTGAGTAAGCCTTAAAAGAATGGTACAAATTTAATCCCTCCAAATGACAACTTCTTGATTGTCATGACTCGTGGGATTTTAAGCATTGTGGAAAGGACTTAATTAGGTGCTATTTTTCAAGAGAAACTAAAGACGTATATTTATTATTTATATTGCTTTCGGCTTCACCGTGTACTATACTTTAGGATTTTTACGTATGGGAAATGAAATACTGTACATTATCTCCTATAAAAGTGAGCTGTAACGTTCTAAGTTTTCTTTACGTCCATCGGGAAATGTTAATTTTCGTAATTGTAATGAAGCCATTACAAAGGTTAATTTTTACTTGCCTTTGTCTACTGTAAATTTGATCAACTTTTTCTGAGAGTTTTACTCAATGTTTTTATGTGAAATTCGATTCATTGTTAATTGTCTTTTCTGATTCAAATTCCCTTTACTGCATGAGCTGTTCGGAAGTACAGTACCAATAAATATTTGTCAGACCGTGAATGCTTTAAGACAGACATTCCGAAACAACGTGACAAGAAAGTTATCACTAATTAATTGTGCCTGTTGGAGCGTATTTTCACAATCTATTCTGAGAAATTTTTAAATGATAATGCACACACACATATATATATGTATATAAATTATATATTTTATTGATTTATTTTTAAATACTATTCCTTTACACCCGAAGACCTTATCAAAGCTCTATGACTTTTAACTTGTTTCAAGTTGCATTATTTGTATTTTTACTGTCCTCTTTTCTGTTGTAGTAACATCATGTCATGCCTTTGAAGATGAATATATAGGAAATACATTATATATATATATATATATATATATATATATATATATATATATATATATATATATATATATATATATATATTGTGCTAATGTATTTCCTATATATTTCCTTTATATGAATCTTCAAAGGAATGATAGTGTTATCAAAACAGAAAACCGTATAAATACAAATAAAACAACGTGGAACAAGTTAGAGTCATAAAGCATCGATAAAGCCTTCGGATGTAAAGGGAATATTATTTAAAAATAAATAAATAAAAATATATAATATATATACATATACATATTATATATATATATATATATATATATATATATATATGTATATATATATATATATATATATATATATATATATATATATATATATATATATATATATATACTGTATATATATTAAAATGTGTATGGTCAGTTCTGTTACATACATAATCACCCCCGTATGCGTATGCGACTGAGAGTTATTTAGGTTGGTTTATTTAACCACGTTTACATCCATACACAAAGATGTCATGTTTTCCGTTTGCAAAATCACCACATTCGTCGGAATAACTTGAGAGGCGGAGAAACATATCTTCATTCTAGATTTCTTTTAAACTTATGCATTTTCCTTACTTATTTTTTGTCATAGATAACAACTGTCCTATTGGTTATTTGATATTATTATTTCTTGAAATTATATTATTGATATTATGATTATTCACCATAACTTGCAATCATTTTTATGGGACACCACAAAAGACCATTGTCTTGCATATGAACCCCTCCTCAGAACCGAACGCTAGTATTCCACAGAATGAATTCATTTCTGTGAATGCTGGCGCAAAACAAATCACTTTTGTTCGCTCTCGGTCTCTGCTCGGAGAAATATAGGAAGACACTGAAAGTTATCGTGCGTGGGTGGACTAAGATAATGGAATAAGGGGAAACTTGTTTTGTTTGTGAGCTTTTACTGTAATTGGAGAATTGAAAAGGCCTCCTATTTTGCGTTTTGATTTTTAATCTAGGTTTGTGTCCAATCAGTATTAGTAGAACAGTGTTTCACTGTGCCATCATATACCATTTGTTTTTTAATCCTGAGTTTGATTCTGAAAATGTTACGGATTCTTCATTAATCGAATGTTTTTTTGATAAATAATGGTCAGATATTTTTTTCATGTTTCCAGAGAGATTGGAGTTAAATGAAAGGAATGAGTTAGGCTTTAATGAAGAGAAATGGGAAAAGAAAGGACTGAGTTTTGCCCCATTGAAATTGAACTGAGATTGAACAAATGAGTTATCGCTAAGACGTGATCGAACAAATTAATTTTGTCGACATACACGGGAAGTGAGGCTGACAAAATGAGTTTTGCATTCATGTTTGGAGAAGTGAAACAAAAAAGTGATTTTTATCTTCATGCAGAGGGAAGTGAGTTAGACAATATTAGTTCTTCATGGAGAGGAAAGTGACAAGTACAAAATTGTTTATTTTTGCAATCACTTTAGCAAAGCTATACAGAAAAAATAAGGTCTGTCTTCATGGATATGGAAGTGAGGTTGTCCAAACGAACTTTAAAGTTCACGTAGAGGGAAGATTTGGCAGAAAGTTTAGTGGTAACGCCAAGTAAAACAGTCGATTACTCAACCGGTTTCCTATAGAAAGAAATGAGAATAACGAACTACTTTCACCCTTTTGAGTAAGTAAAGTAGTTTAGTTGTCAAGCAAATGGGTGATATATGTTTTAAGTGTTTGTTCAGCGTCTCTTCGGCTCCTAGCTGCAACCCCTTTCATTCCTTTTACCGTACCTCCGTTCGTATTCTCTTTCTTCCATCTTACTTTCCACCCTCTCCTACTTTCGGTGCTGAGTGGCCTCGTAGGTCCCAGCGCTTTGCCTTTGGCCTGAATTTTTTATATTTCAAAATGTGTTTCCCTAGTTTGTAAAAGAGAACATAAATGTAAACTAGCCAACTAGTTTTATGCAGATATAGTAACCAGTTTCCACTTTAAAGTCTTTTTTAAAAACAAATACAAATGATCTAACCTTCTTAGCATTCATCCCGTGTCTGTTTTGAGAGTGAAAACATCTTCAACAAGGTGAAGTGATCGAATTTTATACTTGTATGTTAGAGAGCACAAATTTTTTCAGCAACGTGAAGTGGTCGAATTTTCTGCTTGTATGTTTGGTAGTAAAGATATTATCAACCAGGCGAAGTGATCGAATATTCATTTGATTTTAATCGCCCTCCCTGGTATGCTTGACGGTAAAAGGCACTTTTTTCAGGAGAAGAGCAATATTGTTTCGTGTTAATGCCTGTGGCTGAAGAATTCATGCAGGGATAGTATTTACTGACTTCGCTGTCGCCCACATACTGTAAAAGTGACATGCGCTCACGTAACGACTGCCCGCGGAAAATATTCATTGCGATCATCTTTGATAACATCTAGGTTATAATGGTAATGCCAGCATGAAGGGTTCATACAATCAATTTTTATTATCTTGTGAGCCATCGTCATCGGCCTAACAACAGCTTGAACTGAAACATCTTTCGCGTCAACTCGTATGTGCGAAAGTAAAATAAAGGAAACGACGAGATACCGACAGTGTATGCATGAGCATGTTGGTATGTATTCATTTTTTACTTATTTATTCATTAAATTCAGATTAGGAGCACTGAGAATCAAAATAGACTTTGCTGTGAAAGGAAAACATGGCGAAACAGTTACCACAAACAGAACAACTGATATACGAGACACAAAAGTAGAAAGGCTCCCGTGCTCTAAAGAACATTGTTATTATTATTATTATTATTATTATTATTATTATTATTATTATTATTATTATTATTATTATTATTATTACTCAGAAAAAGGTGAAACCTATATTATGTGGTGGGTTGTTGTAGGCTACTCGTAAAGGTTAACGTTTCTCTATGAGATCATTAAATAATGATAAGTGTTCCTAAAATATTATTAGCTAAAAATCGTGTCTATAGTGTGAATTTGAATTATATGCTCTAGCGTTTCACGTATTCTTTTATCTGCTCCATTTTACCTCATACTCTTTTGAAAGATTTGACCAAACCCCGTCGCATTGATTTCACTTGATAATAATTTGTTATATATATTCTTATAAAATTCTAAAGAAAAGTGTTATTTGCGGTAAAACTATAACAAACCTCATAGTGAAGAGTTCGGAAATAATGTTAAATGATCAACAACACTTATTTATTTACTGTATCATTAATCAGTATTATTATTATTATTATTATTATTATTATTATTATTATTATTATTATTATTATTATTATTATTATTATTATTTAGCAAATGAAACTTATTCGTATGGAACAAACCCACAGGTCCATTTGACTTGAAATTCAAGATAAAGGGAAATACAAAAAGACGAGATCTCACTTATTAAAATAAAAAAAAATTGATGCCATATCATCACAAATCACAGATGATTTAAAACCGAGTGTAGTATAACACTGGATTTTTTTAGTCTGTATTACTCTGGTTGAATGAACAGAACATTGATACATCGATTTATTGTATATTCGGCGTAATTCGGCGTTTGGCGGTAAAACATAGATCACGTCTTATTCCCGTAACACAATACAAACGTCAAGTTTGATATACAAATTGGATTTTGAGTCTCTGCCTTTCTCCCCTTCTGTAATGTGACAGATGAAAAACAACTAATTATTTGGTATAATTAAAGAAAGTATATGACAAGAAACAAAAGTGTGGCTTTGGAAAGAATAACTTAAGTGTTGTTGGCAGCATGAAGTGAGTGATGAATACTCTCGGTTATGAAGTAGAGTTTAGAAAGATGATACTTTCCCATTCTGAAAAATCTGCGAAATCACGTGCTCTTCACATTATTATTATTATTATTATTATTATTATTATTATTATTATTATTATTATTATTATTATTATTATTATTATTATTAATGGCTCCCAACACAGGAGAAAACCCAGATCCTGTTGTACAATGTATGTGATTGTCACCTCAGTGATTTTAGCTATTTCATTTTTGTAATTAGGACTTAGACTTTAGGAATGACTTCAGCGAGCATATAGACATACAAATTGCATCATTAAAATACATGATATAAATTATGTAACGAAATGAATAAGAATATGGTGGCTATGCAAAAAAAACCAGTAGTTCTTTTTCATCTACGTTTTTAAACAAAGGCTGGGTAAGGCATCCATTATTTTCTTGAGTATGTTTATCAGAAAAGACATTTTTGTATAGATGTACGTACTGTTATGAGCTCCAGAAAAGCTCTAGTGTTTCATTTATTAAGGTACCTTTATTAGTCCGCCGCTGCTGTTTTGATTTCCCTTTTCAGATCATTCAGAAGAATAAAAAAATGCGGAAGAAAAACGAAACAAAGGTGAAGAGCTCTTATCTCTCGTTCTACACCTGAATGAAAACTGTATTTTGAAAAATTCTCTTCGTGAAATACGACTCTTTGTAATTGGATCCATATCTCTTGCACAGAAGGATTTTTGTTCTCTTCCCAGAAATTCAATACACATTGAAAAGAATTCGTTCTTGGAAAATCGATAAATAGTGCATGTATCTTTGGTCGTGGGAGAAATGTATAAACCCTTAAAGGTTGGTGTTGTTGTTGCTCTTTGAGGTTAATTTTTTGAGTGTTTTGAAATTGACAGGCTTATGTGGGTATCATCACTTACTGCCACTCTGACAGGTAGCTGATCATTGCCAGGCATCAAGATGGCTGAAATTCTGTACCTTTTATTCCAAACACCTTTGTCTGAAGTGGGTTGTCTTCTTAAACAAAACGGTTGAAAAACCACTTCCTGAAGATCAGCATCTGTTCAGCAGAGGATGGCGGTGTGCTCTTTGTAGACTACATCCAAGAGCAGTCCTCTCCTAATAAGCCATCACCACCTGCATTGTAGACCGCGGTCGGCAAAAGCATGTTGTTTTCAGGATATCAGCTCTGAACTACCCTGTACTTTGCCTGTCAGTTGGCAGTGTCTTACTCCGGATGCGTTGATTAAATAGACCATTGCAGATAGAATCCTTCAGCTTTTCTAATCAACCCAGATTATCAAGGGGTACCGATATCTTCTCAAGTTTCTTCAGAGGGACCATACTCAAGACAAAGCATCACTGACGCATGAAGCAAAGGCGAATACGTCGCAAACAATTCACTCATAAATTGCATCGTTCAGACTAGTCTATCAGAGAACTTCGCAATTAAACAGAAGTAACAGATTAGTTATGAACTGTACATGAAACTGTTGGAGCACGAAGCTACATAGGTGCTGGAAGTTTTGCAGGGAAGTTCATAAGGTTGGAAATACACATTTCTGCTCGTGTGATCCTGCTATATATTATTTAAAAAGTAGAACTTAAGTGTAAGGGAAATGTCGCAAGTTCTTATACGTTGTCTGTGTAACTAAAGGACTGATGGCGCGATTATACCTACCCAGGTTTTTGTTGTTGTATCTTGTGTTCCTGAAATGACTGCTGAGACCTTCGTTGTTTTCCATTTTCACCAGTGCTCTCGAATAATTTATATACATACACACACACACACACACATATATATATATATATATATATATATATATATATATATATATGTGTGTGTGTGTGTGTGTGTGTGTGTGTGTGTGTGTGTGTGTAGGTGGGGGTGTGTGTGTGTGAGCGTGCGCGAGCGTGTATAAATACTGGCATAATGTCACAATTTTCATTGTTCTTAGTCTTCAATATGCTTAAAGAGAGAGAGAGAGAGGGTAAACACTGCAGTGCCCTGTTCATCATAATATTCTTTTGCAATTAAAACTCAAATGAATTATTAAGGAGCTGTTAACGAGCGAGCGGACAGAATCATTATCCGTAACTTGACGAAGAGAAGTTCCCTGGTGTTTACTTGTCAGACAAAATTGTAAAACAAAAACTTAGCTTAGGTTTTGACAGTATCAGTTTCGGCGCATTATATTTTTTTATTTATTTATTTTTCTATGTGGTCATATAGGTGTATCTTCTTTAATGGAAACATTGACATTTTGATAAATAGAGACCATTTTTGAAGAGCACTAATTTGATAGAATACGCGAACATTTTATTTTAATTACTGTCAATAAATAAAGGGTGTTGTGGGGTGGGGGGAGTGTGCTATAATGGGATTCATTCCCGCTCTTTTTGAATGAAAGAAAAAAAAAATTTTTTTCCGTACGGAACACAAGACTTGAGCGAGATCTTTTGACCAGCCTTCATCTTGCTCTCCGTTTCAAGTGCTCTGGGAAACGGTGCCTATATATGTGATCCCGAGACCCAAGGGCCGAGTGAAGGGCAAATCCTTTTTAAGTCACTCTCTCGGAAATTCCGCCCTCCAACTGAATTTATTGGAAAAAGTTCTTTCGTCTTGTGTTTTTATAGCTGGATTTTGTAGTTTCTAGGGCGTTGTTTGTTTCGCGTTTGATGTAATATCAGAAGATCGATTCGAAGGGTGGTCTTACTGATAATTTGTCAAGGGTTCTTAGGAAAAATGGGAAAGACGCAACCTTAGTGATTAAATGTATATGAAATTTTGGATTAAATTCCCGCAGGAATGAATATCTCGTATGATGTGCATTGAAACTTGGAACATTGAAAGGTTTAATGCTATAAGTTCAGAATAAGAGTACTATCCAGCTTCACATACAGAACAGCAAGAATACAAGGAGTTTGATGGAAATAGCTTTGAATAAATCGAACTATGAAACTGCTGTCCGCGGAGGCTTGAAATTGGAGATGTAAAGGGAGTGAGACAAACACACATCAGCACTCATCAAATGCACATACACACATCCATGTTTACCAACCGACAAGAGCTGCATCGTATCCTCATAATTTTGTAAATAATAATTTGCAAACTAATTGAATTTCCATTGTTTGAATTAAACACTCGAAATGATTGTACTGACGTCCGTTATGGAAGAGCTGTTTGCATATTAGATTTTTCTTTTGGCTATTCATGCTGTTCTAACCCTTTGAAAATTGAGTACTTTTTTTCTTGCATTTTAGATTCGTTCCTGTTTTTGCGTGTGTGTGTGTGTGTTTTTTTTTTTAAGTTTGTTTCGAACTTGACGTGTCAACATGTCTTGTCTTTCCACTTCGAGATTCTCATACCATTCTGGCCACTACAATAACTTGAAGCAAACAAAGGGCTCAGATTTTCTGCTCCTCCCAACATCAGCACCTTGTAATATCTGGACATCGTTCTGTATCTAAATCTATATGTAAATTTCCAAACTGTTATTCATGTTCAGTGACGTTCAGTATACAAGTACACGAACTTCGAATTCGGGAGAATGTGAAGAATTGCTTACTCCAAGCCCGCTTAGTAAGACTTTAGTTATGATGAGCTGTTTACGCGCTGGCAAGGCGTCAGCTTTAATTTTTATCTTGGTTGCCATGTTACTGAAAATATAAATCGCTCGCTAAGGATTTTTATTCGGTTTCTTCCAGATCGAATGTACTTTATAAAGATTTGTTGTTTGAGGGAAAAAGGAACATTGTTAATAGCGCTGTTAATTGTGAATTCGTGTTGCCAAGACAATGGGAAAAGTGTTTTTACTCAGAAGGGCGTACAAAACTTTTTGTTTTTAATGATGGTCAATATTTGCCTTTAAATGAATGCCAGTATTCAAGAGATCATCACTGTATAACCTCTACTCATCAGTCTTTGTAAGATACAGCGGACATTAAATTAAATACTCCTTCCTTTTGTTTTTCGGAGTTAACTTTTCACTTGCTCACAGCGTCTTTCCTTCACAAATCGGTTATTGCGTCAATTTCCAAGCTATTTGCAACTGGATTAATGAACGTTTCTCTTGGATTCTTACCACGGGACATGGAAATTAGCCGTACGATATGGGCTAGATCTAGTTCATAAATGTGCAGTAAAAATATGAAGATTTCTTCCAGACGCAGCTATTTGCCTTTTTATGTTTTTTTGGGGGGAGGGGTTCATATACTTTCATATATTTGATGCCGATGACGTAGGAGAAGGAGAAGGGGTGGATAACCTTTAGATGGCCGAGTAATTAAGCCTTCATCTCACTCTTTCTAGCTCATCTGGAGGAGGTTTGGTAATTAAATCGCTTCGCTTGAATGTGAGCCTCATGCTTAACCTGACTAGTACAAAGCACCAGGTGGGCGTTTCCTCCTCGTTCATTATAATTCTTTAATGTCTTACTTAATGAGAGATTTTCTGCCACTAATTGGATCGCGAAACTAAAAGAATTGTTTTCCGCTGCAAATGTGGAAGAAGAAGACGGAGAAGAAGAAGCGGCAGCGGCTCGTTTGAAAGGTTTTAGTCGGCTGTTTTGCAAAGGCGGACTCCAAGATCCTCCTCATTAACTAGTTTTTTGTAGCTCGCTTTGCAGTGTGCAATCACTTCCGAAAGACTTCAGAAGATGTTATACATTTTACATTTTTTCAATTGGGAATCTGTTCGTTGATTTTTAAACTTTCACAGAAAGCACGTTGAAAACCATTTTTTTAGAAGAACGCAAAAATCATAAATTTTTATTTGTTAAATTCACTTCACTTTTAGCATTTTATTTTTTCCTTGAGATTAGAGAAAAATTTATATTATCAGTATTACCGTTATCTTCTTAAAAAACGGTAAACTTGTCATTTCAGTGCGACAGTGAAAACTTTGTGAAGAATATGATTGTTTTTCATTCTGAGAGAGAGAGAGAGAGAGAGAGAGAGAGAGAGAGAGAGAGAGAGAGAGACGACTGTGTATCTTATACCAGGCATCCATTAGCAGTGGTATCCAATTTCATAGTTTTTCCCTCTTACACTTTCTTATTTTACTGCTTCTAGTCTGGGTCCGGTTATTATTTGTTTCGCCTTTAATATGGCTATTCAGTCGACAAAAAATCCAGAGGTTAATATAAGAATTAATTTGATGCATGTTTTATATAAAGGTCAGTTGGTTTCAGGGTGTTTAAATAATTAATGACAGTATATGAAACACGTCACAAAATACAGTATGTATTCACATCCATGTGTACACGTGTGTACATTATATATATATATATATATATATATATATATATATATATATATATATATATATATATATGTATGTATGTATGTATGTATGTGTGTGTATGCGTACTTTTGTCAAATATATTTGTGTGTGTATATATATATATATATATATATATATATGTATATGTATATGTATATGTATATATAATGTTTATGTGTATGTGTGTGTATTCTTTACACGTCGAAAACAACAGACATTGATAGTCTCCGTCAAACCACCCATGTTTTTCTTTCTGTATTGTGTTGATTTAAGGGCGAGGAGGAGAGGCTGCCGAGTAATTGACACCCTGGGGCAGTTATTACAGTAAGTGGAAAAGTGTCTCCCTGGAGGAAACGCTATATTCTTAAGTGTAAACGTATCTCTGAGGACCGTCACTAGATGATGGGCAATGGGGTAGGTATAAGGAGGGGGGTGCTCGGAGCTTTAGTAGGATACGGGTGTGATAAGACGCTCTGGAGAAGTGTGGGATGGTGACGAAGAGCTGCAGGGCTACAGGAATGGGCGCTTTGTGACGTGGGCGCAGATGAGGATGGTTTTGGCAGTGAGTAGGGTGGGGAGTTCATTGGTGGACGGGGGACCCCATTATGTAGGTGGAACTATGACATTTAGGAGGCTGAAGTTTGTGTTGGGAAGAAAGCAGCAGCAATCAGGGTTATGGATCGAATGCCGAGGATGTGTTTACTTCCGATTTCCCAAAGAAGGGAAGACAAAAGCTGATGGCTCGGGATAAACTCCGGAGGATTTGGGAAGAGAAGGGGAGACGAAAGGCATTGTGATTAGGGGCACAGTTTCGTCGTCCATTTGTGCCGCCTTGTGTCATTGAATTGAGAACGGGAAAGAGGAAGTCCTTAAGAGGAATGTATATACTGTATATTCTATACATATACGTATGCATACACGCCTATTTCATGGGCATAGTTTTCTATGAGATTATTGCGCTGAAAGATTAAAACTGTTTTAATGTGAATGTTTCTGCTACCGAATTTTTAAGAATTATATGTTGTATGTTCTTCCCTCAGGTGTTAATGGTATGAGGAATGTCGTATACAGAGGCGCTTAAATTCAGTTAACACTTTAAATCTCATGTACCAGTTATGTCTTTTGTGTTATGCGATTGTGCCCAGATTATGGAGACCATCTTATATGCCCATTAATAGAGAAATTAACAGTAATAACAGGTTTATGGCTTTGTAAAGTAATAAATATTCTTTATTTATTTCAATCAATAAACAAAAAAGTTGATCACAAAACCGTTAATATTTGACGTTCACTTTTTGCAGTATTCTGAAAAGAGTGGCATTCATGTTTCTGGAAAAAAAAAAATTTTTCTCAGTTTTTAAATATTTTCTCCATGTGAATTTTGCAACAACTTCCTGTAGAACATCCTCTCACAACAACACGACTTTGTGGAACTGGATGCAGCATTCCTTCGATAGTTGTTTCATGGCCAAAACGGCGAGTGAAGTATTGTCATGCGATCCAAAATAATATTGGTGGATTTTACTGCTATTCTCAATGCATATGAAATGTTACGCACGCCCAGAATCACCCATAGCGGCTCACATTCCTTTTTTATTTTCATTTATTTTTTTACGGGTGGAAATTCTCGTTGAAAGAGGGTTTCCGATCTGCTAACTTTTGATTGTTTCGAAACTCTTGTTGCCGAGTTTCTTTTTTTAACCATAATTGTCTTGCGCCCAAAGAATTTTTTTTAGGTGGTTTTATATTCTTTCGGTTTTGTAGTTCGAGTGAGTTGTTGTTTGCGCATGAGTGCCTTTTAAGGCATATCTGACTCTTTTTGTTTTTACCTTTGTTTCAAAGAGTTGATGGAGGTAGTTTCATTCGTCTTTTTCTCCCTTGCTATTGGACTGTATTGTATTTAAATTTTGCTTAAGAACGTGCACAACAGTCATCCTCCCCTTTATGTATTCGTAGTATTTGTAATTTCTTATTTGCGTCAAACAAAGAATTCTTTTCGAGAATTTCGTGTTGCTGCGCTGAAAATACTATTTTATTTAATATAAAAAAAGGATGTCGCTCTTTGTTTTAGTGTTTCTCAGTGAAAAAGAAGGAATAGCGTAATGAGCGTCTTGACATGTTTATTAATATTATCGAAATAAAATACAATAACCATACATTTGTAAAATACTACTTGAATACACTTCAGATGTTGTGTATGGATTTTATAAAATGCTTGCTAATTTTCCCTTATTTTTCTCTATTAATTATCTAACTCTAAACAATCAGACAGGTACGTTTTGTCTTTCTGTCAACACTATATAGCATCTGCAATTAAATCAGGAACGAAAGTTTGTGATGATGTCATTTGCCTTTTCCACGCTATATTATAATATAAGTTTGAACATTTAACGTATCTATGACATAAATAGATTCTGCCTGTTTTTTTTCGTGTAACGTTTTTGTCTCATGACATCTGGAAAGTGGCATTAGTTGAAAGTTTGAAACCTATGGCTATAGTCATGCTTTTTCAGGTACAAGGTAGATTTAAGGTTGATTTTATCGAAGAGACGTGGCTCGGATTCCCTGCTATTCAGTCAGTCGTATAGATAAAGACAATCGCACAGTATGCTAGTTTGAATCAGTTTACTTGTAGCAGCATTTTGTTACTTTAAAGAGATATTTTATCATTTGTTTTCGTAAATATTTTTCATTCAGTTTTTGCTGCCTATCACAAATTGTTTTATCCATAACGAAATAGGTAACTTTGAAATGTTAATACTAACATCTCACTTTTTTCGGTTAAACTCTTGACCTTCGAGCCTTTTTAAACCCATCGTTTTTTCCTCCTACTTTAAACTTTATATATATATATATATATATATATATATATATATATATATATATATATATATATATATATATATATATATATATATATATATATATATATATATTTGTGCTTTATCACTGTATTCGTTTATATTTTTTCTTTATCGGTTCCCCTTTCTTTGGTTGGTTTTTCTATTCCCCTTATTTTCCACCTAGGGCAAAAGCGTGTACAGTTTTTTTTTATTAATATACCTTACTTATAATAATTACACATGTAATTGTATACACACAGCTGGCAGACAGTGACACAAAACTTTTGTTATTGTGTATTTATGTATCTTAAGTTTCTTTGAATATACAAAATGACTAAATAGGTTACTGATTTTTTTAAAAGTACCTTCCCTGCAATATTATATTTTATTACCGTGATTTTCCTACTACAGTGCCCGTTACTTCTGTAACTTGTACAGAACGGAGCTGACATGAAAAAAAGAATCTCATCCTATTATATACCAGTACGGTAATTTATTCTTTGTGAATATACTCATGCTTTTTTGTTGATGGCGTACGCAAAGGAATTGGCGCATTTAAGCTTGCACAAACATGCAAACATGCGTATGCTTCTAACGTTTGTATACAGATATGTATGTATGTATGCGTGTGCGCAGGAAGGTTCATGTGTACGTGCTATTGTTTTTATCTTTCTGTGGTGATCGTGTTGTGCTCTTTTGCAGACATACACATTGTTTTTTCATAAATACACATGAATGCCTATTTGTATGCACAGATATGTATAGTAGCTTTGTATGTATATGTGTGTGTTTATATATATAGTGTTTTATAATACATATAATTTCAAATACAAATGTGTGTGTGTATATATATATATATATATATATATATATATATATATATGAAATGTGAAGTGTATGCAATATGTATTATCAGTTTTACATTACCCATGCGTTCCATCTTTCCAGCATACGTTAGGTTTGTTCACGACAAGTACCACAGGGCGTGTGTGTTTGTGTGTGTGTAATGAAATTATTTAGCATATAGCTATCTGTGTTTTGATGAGACTTTCAGCTAAGTTTGAAATAATATTTTGGCAAACCTCTAGGAAATAAGTCCAATTAGGGTGTAGCAATTTAGCGCAAAGTAATGCAGATCACAGTCATTAGTACACTGCATATTTTTGGTAATTGGCCATGAAACGCAGGATAATGATTTAAACTGTTTGTATAATTGGCAGAGCCGACAAAAAAAAAAGTCAGGATGTTTTTGGTACGGATTCCAAATATCCGTACAATCCGTTTATGAAGCTTCTTGAGATGAAGTAATTTCTAACCTTAGGAAGTTCTCACTAAACCTAATAACCAGTGCCAATATGTAGTAAGATTCTTAATAACTTACAGTAAATTTATAGTGTATGCATTGCTTCATTTATTTAGATCAGCCAAGAAACAGTAAATTTATAGTGCATGCATTGCTTCATTTTTTTTTTAGATCAGCCAAGATAAATTCCATTATGAGGAGGGAAAAGAATGTCGTAATGCTATTTTACTTTTTATGACATGAGAGTTTCGGAGGGGCTGTTCCGAATATGACTACAGCAGAGAGAAATCAACTTGCGATCTGCATCCACAGATTCTTGGGGGTGAATCTGGAGATTAATATCATTTATAATTGCAGATTTAATCAATGGTCAGGTCATTGCTCTGTGATAGTTCCCAATATTTTGCAGGCAAGTAGCAGTTTCTCACGGATTTTAGTGATGTAATTGCTAGAATAATGACTCCTGCATAGAGTGTTTTGCTAACTTTAACTTCAGTGGCCTTCATTGCTTATCTCATCACGACAAAGAAAAACCGTAAATAATTAGATAAAATGCTGTCTTTCCTAATACCACATTTTATGTAACATGGAAACGAGCGTGAGTCAAGCAACACTTTCTTTTGTTTTGTTTTAATGAGCCGCCTGACTTTGAACCGTTGCTTTATTATGTGTTGCCTTATGATAAAGGAAAGGGCGAAACATTTCATGTCCTCATTACATGAAACTGATTCCGATGGTAAACATGGTAAAACGCCTCTTGAGCATAAAATTGAACGTTTTGTTGCAAGAGGCACAAATCCATGTCACTGCTGTGACTTGTCAGAAAAATTTTGCATGGCTTGATAAGTTTGTCTATTAAAGTCGAAGTTCGCCTATTGTTGCACAGATTCTGTAAAAATTAATGTTGATTTATAGTGCAATGGCCTATTTTAGTGTTTGTTAAAGTTTGTGGCATACAGGCGAGAATAACACAATGTAGGTTACACCATTGATATTATAGTTTAAATTATCCTACCCAGATGAACTTTCTCACCATAGCTCATCCATGGCAAATAATTCATATATAGATATATTATATATATATATATATATATATATATATAATATACATACATATATGTATATATATATATATATATATATATATATATATATATATATATATATATATATATATATATATATATATTTATATTTATATGCTGTATATATAATGTTTGTGTGTGTATGTATGTATATACGGATATATGTATATAATATATGCGTGTGTGTGTGTGTGTATATATATATATATATATATATATATATATATATATATATATATATATATATATATATATATATATATATATATATATATAAAACCAGATGACATTCTGGGCCGAAGATTACTTAGCATGGGAGTTAATTGAACTCTTCATTGGATGTAGTGATTATATTCGATGATTTTGCCGAACGCTTTATTGAACTGATAATTGAAGAGTTATTGTGATTGAAGCGAGAAGATATATGCAATATCTGCCACCCATCCTTCTCATAATTTTGCTGTAGCAATTTATTTAATCAATGTAATTTGTTTTTCGCCCTTGAGTTTCGTCAAGACTGGAGAGATTTAATGAGAATCAGTTAATTTTTTTATTTTTTAGATTTCCTTGTACATTCACATAATCATACGAAATATCTGATTTAATGTTAATTAATCTATCGGTATTTTAGATATCTAAGAGTATGCCAATATTTCGAAAATCAAATATTGTCAGTATTTTTAATTACTCTTCTAGTATTTTAAATTCAAATATCCTACCATAATTTTAAATTTCAAATATCCTACTAATATTGTAAATATTATTTGCAGTATTAGCAGGATATTTGGATTAATTAAAAATATTGACAACATTTGATGTTCAAAATATTGGCAGACTCTTAGATATCTAAAATACTGATAGATTAATTAACATTAAATCAGATATCTCGTTATGATTATGTGAATGTTCAGGGAAATGTAAAAAAATAATTCTCATTAAATCTCTCCAGTCTTGACGAAACTGAATGGCGAAAAGCAAATTACAGTGATTAAATAAATTGTTACTGCAAAATTATGAGAAGGATAGGTGGCTGATATTGCATATATTCAACCAGTATTTCAGATATTGAGAAATCTGATGATTTTTTGCAATATTAAAGTCTACCCATATTTTCAACACTAGATTTTGTACTAATATTTTTAACATTAAACATTCTACCAATGTATTAAACATTAGATTTTTACTGATATTTTGAACATTAAACATTCTACCCATATTTTAAACAGATTTTGTACTGATGTTTTGAGCATTAAATATTCTACCTATCTTTAAAATAATTTCCTCCTATATATAATCAAACTAATCGAAGACAACAGTAGTTTTGTAGACACTCCTCTAGGAAGTGCAGGAAATATGCTCGGGATTTTGGTTAACACTTGAAAAGAAATTGAGAGATGACGATTTATGCACTTAAGATAAGAAAGATTTCGTTGAGCCGTTTTTTATTTATTTGTTGTAGCTGTAGTTGACAATATCCTTGTGGAGATCAGCATTTTTATTAACTCATGGTTTGCTACAGCTTTATCGTAATGTTACGTTGGATTGTATACAGTTTAAATTGTTAGTTCATTTATTTACAGTGGCGAATAGACATTTCATTCACCTTCAGAATTTCATTTTGGCTTTCAATTATTCATTCATTTATTCGCAGATAGTTACGTGATCATTATTCACAAAATGAATATTAATTTGTCCCTTATTCGTCCATGTATATGGTTAATGATAATTAGTTTATGGATCATAGCTTTACTTAGCCCCAAAATCGTAATTAATTTGATGACGTAAACCAGAATTAGAGTAGTCGCTTTCCTTGTACTCGTCTGTTCCGCTCTTAACTCCTCGGAATATATTTTCTCACTCAACCTGAAAGGACTGTCGGCCTTGCATTTTGAGCAATTGGTATGTGATACACACAGCGCACGTGCGCGTATACACGTAAAAGATACTTATTTCTCGAAACAACGTCTCTCTCTCTCTCTCTCTCTCTCTCTCTCTCTCTCTCTCTCTCTCTCTCTCTCTCTCTCTCTCTCACATATACTCACGCACGCACGCACGCATATATACATAAAAGATACATCTTTCTCGAAACAACGCCATGAATGCTTCCCACGCCCTTTCTTTGCAGTGTGTCGTGAATTGTCCCTCTTTTGCAACTCTGTTCAAACAGCCCTTTGAAGTGTGGGTCCGAACCGTGTTAGAAAGGCCGTTCGGAAGTTAGAAACTTGTTGAATGAACCTTCGGCGACATAATTTTCTCTTGGCAGTTTGAAATGGCCAACGCCAAGTTAAAAGACTTTGTCATTTTTAATTTAATGATTTGCAAATGCTGCCGGGTGGGTAGAAAGCACGATTTCAAAATCATCATCTTGTACGTATTGCTTTTATACACAGTTTCATTAATTTTATATGAAATTCCAAATAGAATGAAAATGGCGATATTATCTTTTCTATTTTAGGCTAATTTATTTGTCGGTGAATGAATTTATCGTGCTCTACAGATTTCCCTCCATGTAAGTTTATATTTGCATTTTGTCTATATTATCTTTTAAAACATTTTATTCGGCATTTTTTCTTAGTTTTCTTATAATTCTTTAAGGAAATTTTTGCCTTCAGAAATTAGCACCATATGCCCGTTACCGGATGAAGAGGTGAAGTGACTTTTTTTTATTCTGTTTACATAGCTTTCTGCACTTATAGGGTTTATATTTGCTGT
>NC_089744.1:25492500-25497500 GCF_040412425.1 Macrobrachium rosenbergii | reverse complement strand
GCGAAATTTAAATAAATTACTCTATATATATATATATATATATATATATATATATATATATATATATATATATATATATATATATATATATGTTTATGTGTGTTATTACTTATCTTTTTATCTCTTGCTTTTTCTGTTATCTTGCTCTCATTGCTCATGTTTCTTTTTCATCGAAGGCTGTTTTACTGTTTCCCTCGTTTCATATTATATTTTTCCTTTGACTTTTCTTTTTGAATGTGTAACATTGCATTGTCCTCCGTCACATTTCCTTTTAAAAAGATGTCATTTGAATAACAGCCTAAAGGAAACTTACTGTTGATTAATAAAAGATATTGATATAGGTTTTTCAATTATTGCTTGAAATGTCTTGTATAACATATATCCCATTTTAATAACCAGATAATACTGTATGGTACTTGTTTGTAATTTCTGTGTTTTTCGTACGAGGACAAAAGGGACATAACATTAGCAACAGTAAGTGGCAACTTTAAGCTACAGTAACAGTAAATTTTAGGTTGAATACATTGCTGACTTCAAGTGGCAAGCTTTAAATATTTAAGTATCAAAAAGAGCCGGCATTAATTTCCAGTAAGTGCCGAATTGAAATGGCTAAATTTTACCTTAAGGTAACAATAAACGCTATCTTAAAGTGAATGACTTCAGAACAAAAAGTAACTTGAGTCATGGGATTTTTCACTGAGGATTTGGAGCAGATGGAAAATACAGGAGCATTTTCGATGAAGTATTAAGAAAGTCACCCTCAAATGGAAGTGCATAGGGTTAAAATTAAAGAAGTGCGTCTTTACATAATGGCCATTTTTTTTTATATACGAGCCAGTTTTTTTTAGTGTTTCCTTAGTAATGCATTACTTTGGAATGAAATGGAATTTGCAGTAATTATCGTCCAGGCGGAGAAATGACGGATTGTCCAATACTGACAAATCAGTCTTAGTCTGTCACAAGCCTCCTGTCATGGGGAAACCCGTAGTTCATGTGCATACGGTCTTGCATGCGAATTATTCGCCTAGGCTCCAAGGACCAAAGTGGGAGAGCCTAGTGAAAAATGCGTAGAAATGCACAGCTGTAAACGCTCGCCAAATGCAATTAAGTGCGATGCCCTCCACAGTCCAATCTACCTTCTTCCGGGTCAAAAATGAAATTACTTTAACAAGGCTTCGTGTTAAGAGCAATGGTGGTGTGTATTTTTTATCCCCGTTAGTTTAGTTTGCCACTTAATATACAGCCTACTTGATTACACTAAGCGAGACGGTTTATATTCGTTCTTTTAATAGCTCTTTCTGTGATGCTAGTTAGGTTAGAGTTAGACGTAGGCTTTCAGAATTTTATTTTGTTTGTTTATTTAAAGGATGTCAGAGCTTTTAGGCTTTGAGTTCTTTCAAGAGTATTTGAGACCTTTTCATACTTGGGTTAATCGTTATATATAAACATATATATATATATATATATATATATATATATATATATATATATATATATATATATATATATATATATATATATGTGTGTGTGTGTGTGTGTGTGTGTGTGTGTATATAATGTGTAATGGGATCGAGTCTATAATTGAATAAACTAAATATCTTAAAAACCCAAAAGGGCATTACAGAAAATACTGATAGTAACCGAGAATATAGCCGAACACGAAGTCATCATTTTAGCACTGGGCAAAGAACTAATGGAAATCTTGACCTCGCCCGGTGACCTCATGCGCACCGTTACATTAACTCAGTAACAACCGTTGAACGAAATATATAGAAAAGTGAACGTGAACACTAATGAAAAGGGAAGCCCATAGCGACGAAACTTGGGAAAATTTATACCAGGTTTGGTACCGTATGATTATCAGACAGAACCCCATATATACGGAGATTCCTAGAGCAGCGCGCAGTTTTGAAAGTCGGCACAAGGGCAGAGACTAGAGAGTGGTGAGATGTGTGCTGAGCGACAGTAAAAGCCCAAAGTGATTTGTGAACTTATATAAAACTTTCTGAGCGCCCAAAGACTAAGTTAAATTCTAAGTCCAAGTTTACTGACTTATAGAATCTACAATGTGTCTTTTAAGATAAAGACTCTGTCACTACCACCCATTAAAGGCGTAAGTATATAGAAATTTTGAGACGCGAAATAAATGTATATGCGAAACATAAATTTCATTGAAACCAAGATTTTAAGAACATTTTGTCTTTTTCAAGATAGCTGACAGCTAAGCATGATAAGGCAAGTTCAAAAGAAGCACACTCCAAGTAAGTTTGTTCCTTCTTATGTGGAAACCCACAGTGCAACTGATATAGCGTTTCCAAAGAATAAATCTCTACAACATATACATACATATACACACACACATATATATATATATATATATATATATATATATATATTTCTATATTATATATTTATATATGTTACACACACTACTATAACGCTCGCCAACGATAATAGCCAGATTCAAAGCTAAAAGAATTTCAACAATTTGGGATGTGGTTTTTTAACCAATGGTGTGTATATTTGTCCAATCAGTGAATAATGTACCGTGTAGTCAGTTGACTGTAATGGCACGCAACTAGGGTAGAAAATGACAGCCTAATCAGCCTTATGCCAAAAGACTTGGTGAAACCTGGAAGGGTAACATTTCTGGAACCATCCTTTAATTGAAAAAGGCATATATACTGTGTGTGTATATATATATATATATATATATGTGTGTGTGTGTGTGTGTGTGTATATATATATATATATATATATATATATATATATATATATATATATATATATATATATATATGCACACACACATATATATATATTTATATATATTGTTATGGGCTTAGAGGGGGAGTTTGTGGGTACCGGACCTTGAAGTAATTATCCTTACAAGAAAACCCCTCGTAAGCCCTTTAGCTAAAGAAATGTAAAGAAATATTGAAGAATATTAATTAATTTAATATTCACAATCACAACATGGAAGAAATTACCAAGGAAAATGGGACACTTCCACTAACTTATTAAACCTGTAGGTTACACACAGCCATGACTGGGTGAAATGGATAGCACATTGCAATTACAAATACTGGCCACATGTAAGCCAATTAGGCAATAATTCTATCAACCTCGGTAGGGCGGAGATTTACAGGCAATCAGGAACATAGACACGCGGTTATGCTGGTAACGGCATCGATAACACTCTTGGAATGAAACGATTCCAGGAGATGAAACTCTCTCTACAATTGAATAAATGCAATATTTGGAGGAAGATCCTTTACTCATTTGGTAGCAAGGGGTAAGAATTACGTCATACACTCAAGGAATTACACGTGGGATGTACAGTAGATACACTGTTCAAGTTGACAAGACAAGAAATTACTTGAGCAATGAAATGTGAGAGAGATAATAAAAATGAGTCAAAGAAAAAGATACTTGCCAACCAATTTCCCTTCCGGGGCACATTACCTTCGTTGCTTCCTGGTTTTGTATTCACACACACCCTTATGGCGATGTGATCCAAGGTATCGGTGATGTCCGGGAATTGGTTATTCCGAGAGTCAACCCGGCTCTGGGGTTTGTAAGGGCAGAGGCTGCCCGTTCTGACCGTCTCCTACACTGATCTGTCATGAACTGCCTTGATGGCATGGCCTCTGTGTTTGGGAGGCCTGGGTTGTTGTTGGAGGCCTCTCTTTAGGCTACGGATGCGACGTTTACCTGGGAATAAGAGAAGAGGTTTGGCCAGCATAAAGGTTGAGAACTCTGTGGTTGGTAAATTGAATTATGCGATTAAGACGGGACAGCTCTCCACCTCCGCACGTGTTTCCCCTTGAAACTCATAAAGACCCCGCCCTGAAAAGATGAGACCTTTACTGGTCAAAACTCTCCTATCACTCGTAGACCTATAGGGATCCTTCTTTCCCTTGTTGTCTGGTATTTCTGCCATAAGGGCTTAATAGTTAGCTATTCAGCCGTGATATATAATATATATATATATATATATATATATATATATATATATATATATATATATATATATATATATATATATATATATATATATATATATATATATTATACACACAAATCTGTTTTGTTACTTTTCATTTGTATACCTGGTGAATTGTTTTTATTATTCATATGGAAAATTCTACTTTATCTTTCATCATTTCTAGAATTAGGCTAATTTGCTCAAAAGTATTTCAGCTGCTTCATAATTGTCCCATTTGGCATTTGTTTTAACACAATTTCCTCCTTCACTATCAACTCTTAGTCTACCACTGCATTTCAGGCGAGGCCTTTGCTTTCAGTCGCTGAATGCTGTCGGTTGACTGCTCAGCGATAGCATCAGCTGATTGGCATACTTGCAGCGGTGTGAGTAGCGCCGTGGCTTTTTTTTATTTTATTTTTCGTCAGCTGATTCTTTAGGGCGTAAATCAGAGTTGTCGTCATACTAATGTCGTCTTATGTATTTACTGATAGAACATATTTTGTATGTTTATTTATGTTCAGGCGAGGGTATTATTATTTCCCTCTTTTCGATGTAAAGCCACGTAAGTGTTCGTTGTGGAAATTGTCATAGGTGTTTGTCATGTAATGTACATTTTTCTTCCAACAGGACAGAAGTATTTCATTTTGTTGTTGTTCAAGTATCTAGAATAGAGGTGACAACAATTTCAGGTGGCTACTACATTTACTTGAGAGACAGACAGGCACACAAACAAATGGAGAGACAGACAGACGATAGGAAGAAAAATTGAGGGAGAGAAACAGTCTCGACGCTTTCCTGGGAAAGGAAAAGCAGAGCGTAATCGAAATTATGCTAATTTTCGAGATATGCATCTGCCGTTTCCAAATGCGAGCCTGAAACTACAGCTCTGCTTTACTCGAGTTTCATTTCTGTAATCCTGGTGCTGTAAAATGAAAGTAAGGCGAATCGCAGTGAAATTTAGACTTTGAATGTCTTCTCAGTCCATTTGTATGGATTATATATTCCAACATTG
>NC_089744.1:25457500-25482500 GCF_040412425.1 Macrobrachium rosenbergii | reverse complement strand
AAAAATTGATATCCACATCCCCAAATCCCATTTTCAGACATCCGATACATCTCTAATATGTATATATATAATATACTGTATATATATATATATATATATATATATATATATATATATATATATATATATATATATATATATATATATATATATATATATACAGTATATATATAAGTATGCTATTTATTTCACCTTGAATGTAATTGCTTCATCTAGCACCAGGAGATCCCAAGGATAGAGAACATATCTCATGTCTTAAAGCTCCGCCGGTTGTGCCCTCTCTCTCTCTCTCTCTCTCTCTCTCTCTCTCTCTCTCTCTCTCTCAAAAGAGGTCAGTGTCCGGCTTTTTTTTTTTTTTTTTATCGTTTCCTCTCAGTTTGGCGTTACCAACACCCGGAAGTTAAACGGGGCTAATGGTGCCCGTAGACTTTTGCAGACTATTATTAGTAGGGATAATGTAGCTGCATCATGTTCAGTAGAATACCTGTTGCTGTTATCAGTTATGCAAGAATTATTTGTGATGGTGGATACTTGAGAGTATAATAACGTATACATATTATGGAGCTACTTACGTGTTTCTGTGTTGTTTGTTACCAGAGAGTTTCACATCGTTCACTAATTCATTACCGTAGGAGAAGCTTACGAGTACGTTTATTAATATGGTTACTGCTATTGTTATTGCCATTTTTATTATTATTAGAACGTGTATATATATATATATATATATATATATATATATATATATATATATATATATATACACACACACACACAACCACACGTTCTTGCGCATGTGTAAAGGATATAAAATAAATTGCTGTAAAATATTTTCTGACCTCTTGAAGGATTAAATTCGATCGATGCCTGGTAAGTAAATACACTGACAATGGGACTTTAAAAATCTCGAGGTTGCGTTGTATTTCCCTCTGACAAATAAACTCTCTTACATCATCACCGTAAGAACTAAACGGAATGTCAAAGTTCTTTTTTTGTATTATATTTTACAAGAACAAGCTCAAATACGCACTACCTCTTAAATGTTGTAATGAATGTAATTAGTTATATATTTATGTATATATGTATATTGAATGTCTGTATATGCATATATATCAGTATACACCTTGTTTTGCTGTAAGTATATTTTTCATTCACTTCTCAGCAAAACACCTTTTCCATGAAAATTTTCGTTCATATTTTTCTTTTATTTTTATCTTCCCTTTTCTGTTGTATAATCAGAGGTTCAGTTTAAGATTATTTTGTTTCGTCATTTGTCTGTTTCGTCAAGGTTGAAATACTTCAAGAAAACCTCCTTGCGAGGCCTCGAAAAGAACCTACCCATAAAAAATCTGCTCTAGTCTGTTCTTTTATAGCTGACGGTAAATATCCTCAACCAATATCCTTGAGGCTCCTCGTGATTGGCGGAAGCTTACACTGCTCACCACCAAACAGGAGTTACAGTTCAAATGCATCAGCCAGTCAGATGTCAGATAGGGTCCCTGATGATATCACCTGCTAATATTTACCGTCAGGACAAAAAGAATAAGACGGACTATACAATGTTACCGCATATTTAACATATGCTACTGTATATTGAAAATTATGATCCTTTTCTGTTTGTAACATTAGGCTGCTTTTTCCTTCCCCTTCCGTGCTACTTTATTTGCACTTCTTACTTCTACAATAACTGTCGCGGGCGGTCATCATTTTCCCTCAGCCAGCATAGCATCAGCCACGTAATCTCATACTTTTTCTTCCTCAGTATATTTAATTTTATTTTCTTGAATGCCATAGCAGCATTCGGCGTTCGTTCCACCTACTCTGAATCTGTAGGTTAGGAAGACTAACATTTTTTGGTTCTCGCTCCTTTCAATTTGCTAATATAATGCTCCGTTCTATTTTTGATGGTTTATTTTCTATACTTTATAAAGAAAACCTGTGTACATACAATGTGTTAATTGTATTGTATTTTATTGTATTGTACTGTATCTATAACGAATTTTTATTTCGTTAAATGGAGGCTCTGATGAATGATTATCATATATTTCATAATATAACCTGTTTCTGTGCTTAGATGTTACACATTTTTCCCCTTCCTTTCAGTGTATATCTAGTTCATTTACGAATTCAATTTAAAAGATTACCAGAAAACCACTGTTTTCCTGTAATTTTTTTTTCTAGCTCCCAACCATTATTACATTTTCTTCCGCTGTCATTTTAGCGCGAAAAGTCCTTCGGCGACACATTTAATTTTGGAGTGAATTGTGAATTTCGCAACATCACTTCATAGTCAAGAAAAATTGTTGACGTTTTTCTTTTTATTTCGAATGGTACGCATTTTCGTCCTGTTGTAGACAAGACGAACAATCGGAAAGGTGTAGAACATACGATAGTTCGCTTTAAAAGATAAATAATAAATGTGCATAAAAAATAAACGACAGAAAGTTTGACATCGATCAAAAGTCAAGAGGAGGGAACGCTGTTGACCGTGTCTCGAGAACGGATGAATGAATATGTATGGAAATCTCAGTGAATTTATTCATTTTGTGACTCCGTCGGCAGATTAGTTTGTGATCGGTATCTAAGGAAATTTTAACATTGACATCGAAACCAAACTGCTCGTTTCTTTTTAAACCTTTACATGGGAAAACCGTCAACCCCTTATCAGGTTTTATGGAGAAAATATAATGAAAATATATACTCGTAAAATGTCCTCTTACTAATTCTTGAGTGGCCATGCGGATTTATGCTCTGTATTGGAAGCTATTATTTGACATGATTTTGGTGGCAAAGGTCCCAGAAAATTAAAACATCCAGTCGAATAAGTAACAGAAGGAGTGGGAAAATATATATTATTAATAGAAATATGATAACCACCAGTAAATTGATCCAGTTTTGGAAATAGTTTCATTTGATAAAAATAAAAATATGCAATGGAAAATAAACAAAGACCTTATCCAGATCCGAAATGCTAAGCTAATGAAAAGTTAAAGAAAAGATACATCAGTTGTTTGGAAAATTAGAAAAGTCTATAAGGAAAAATAAATTAAAATATATCAATAACTTTTACAATAGACAATTAATTTTTTCAAGCCAATTAATTTGCTGTCAACGGAGGACAGAGACAATTATCCTAAAGGCGCTGTGTAATGCACCTTCAAATCCAACCCTTGTCATTTTTCCCGCCCGGTTTTTGCCTTTCGTGGGTCAGTATATCATTCTTTCTCAAAAATAAATTGTACTGAGGGAAAATTATTTCACTAATTGCTCTTACCTTGTTCATAAGTTTCTGGGGGGCGAAGGAAATCGCAGGTATTCTTGAAGCTAAAAGAAGACCATAAATGCTGATAATTGTTTTGGTCCCTCCGAGATTGTTTTGCTCGAGTTGTTAACTAGCGTTGCGACGTTGGAGATTTTATGGCCTTTATAGAAACGAGTATAATGCGTGCAGGCAGACTAACAAGATTATTTGACTTTTCCAAGTCCATCTTCGAGAGAATCTGTATCTAAGATTTTACATTCATGAATTTGGCAACGTCTGACCTATTGTGTACATACTGCATTCTGTTTCGGCTTTACGAATCCTTCTTTAGACTCTAAATATACTCGGAATTTTCGGTGACTCCATTCAGAGGGTAGGTTGATTCATCCTTGTCGAAGAAGTCACAAGGCGAGCTACTCTCTCTCTCTCTCTCTCTCTCTCTCTCTCTCTCTCTCTCTCTCTCTCTCTCTCTCTCTCTCTCTCTCTCTCGCACGCTGAAGGTCTTGTGCCATTGTAGAAAGAAAATTCTCTTTGAATTTTGTGGATTTGCAGAACTTGGAGAGATAGGAACCTGACTTGAGATAGGTCAGTTTTATATGCATAGAATACCCGACCTGAACTTGACAGAGATATGCCCTTTGATTTTTTTTTCGCGGTTGTCTCCAAAAGTATTTGATTCACGAAAGACAATTTGGTAAAGATTTTTGAAAGGGGACATTTCAGTAATGTACCACTGCTTAGGGCTGTTGTTGATGGAATATATGAAGTCATGAATCTCAATAACGAAAAATGATGCATTTATTTATTATATATCTTGTGATACCATTTAAAAAAAACGCGACTCTTAAACTAGTAATGAGCAGTAGGGCACAAATTAGATGTTTGCAAGTTTATTTTCTTCATTTTTTTCCACGTGTGTGCAGAAGTTGCCGTTAATTCAAATTGCACTTTTACAGACGTGCAATTCACTGTCGTTCTTGGAACTCACACCTGCTATGGTGTCGGTTCGAATCGTAGGTGGGATTGCTTGCATTTACCATGCGATACCCGAAAATTAAAACCGATTAATGGAAGAACTTTTATTTCACTAAGAAAATGAATAATCTAAGAAAAATAACATATGAGCAGTCTGATATATATAAAAGCATTTAGGCTTTGAAATATACAAAGCATAGTGATATAAAAGAAACATGTAAATGAAATGTAATTGTCACTTGACATAGAAAGAAGAATATTAATAAAAGATAATTTGTGTGTGGCTGTATTCAGATTATAAGTCTATGTAATCCACTGCGACAAGGAAATTAGGCAGTTTCATGAATTCATATTATTATTACAACAGATGGGACAGGTAATTTACAAGTCCACATGGGCCAATATAAACATAAAGAAACTAATAGTTTTAATATCTGAATTGTATGGCATTTTATTTTTTTATTACGGGAGCAGATTTATATATGTAACCTTTATAAATACTGATAAGCGGCCTTTACTATAATTTTACACGATAACCATTCATGTCAACGTGTCTTTTTACCCGAATCGCAATTATGCAGCGCAGCGAACTCTTTCAGAACTGATCTTACGTGCGTAATGATAAATAGGATTCCACGTTTTTATAGCTAGTCGGCAAGACGTTGATAGTGGTTGTATGGACAGTCACCCAATAGTTTATCCTCCGTCAGGGGAGAAGTTCGTTGCTGTCACCTACAGTAAGCGTTATGGAGCGTAACTGTCACGCAGGTTTCGTTATCTTGGCCTCTCCGTGATAATGTGTGTTGGAACATTGACTTTTATTTCTGTTTTATTTATTTATTTTCGTCGGGTCTCTGTGATTTTGGCAGCTTGAAAGCCTTTTCCAAACCTCGCCCAAAGCAGAGCTGGACAAGATTGGAAAGTTTACAGATGATTTGAAAATGAACAGAGAGGAAAGAAAGGAACTGAAGAAATGAAAGGCTTGATTTACATCTCGAAAGGTGGGAAGATATAAAGTTTATGCAAAACAGAAGCATTTAGAGAATTTTAGTGTTAACATTCATATTTTATGAGAAGTCGTTAACATGATTTTTAACTGAAAATATGAGAGATTGGATGTAACGCTACTTAAGTAATGATTCCTAAGTCTGATAAATTTTCTTATACAGAGTTCTTTTCTTTTTGATAGGATTAAGCAAAGTGTCGTAGATTTTTACGTGAATTTTATCAGGCGTGTGCCTTGTGACTGGCATGAACTGATTAGATTTTTGGAGAGATGGGAAAGTAACTTTTAGGGTCGATAGCGCAGTCTTGGAGGATGTTTGTAGGCTCCGATAACTCATGATGTTGTAAAAGGATTTCCATCGGATGTAGCCAGAGCCTGAAATAAACAGGTTATATGTTTTTCAGTTGTAAATTTTCCTTTTTTGGATGACGGTAAATATCACTGAAGGTAGACGTGCTTGTCGGATTAGAGACTGGTCACTGAGGGGCTTATCATCTGTAGTCTTAACTTGATTTTATTTTTCAATCATAAGGTACTGCAAGCGTTGATTTTGTTGCTTCGTTAGTTACCAAAATTATTCAAGGTAAGGATGCTAGGGTGAAATTTTTCAGGTCATCCTAGTAATATAAAATTTTAGGTTTAGCAATAGAAAAAGCCTTAATAATATCGGCTGTGAATATTTGTTTCAAAAGCATTAACCTTCCGGTTCCCTGCCTTTCTCAACCCTGGCTGCAGCCCACCACAGTTGACCACTGCCGCTGCTTAAACCAAAAGGAGACCAACTAAATGATACAGCTGATAAATTTGTTTGTCATTGAAATGTCATTTTGTTTTCTCGATATCGTCGTTACTTTCTGGTAGTAAGTTCATTCATTGAAGGAGGATATTTATTTGTTAGTATTGCAGAAAACCGCAGAAATTCCTTGTGAATTTGATCTTTAACTTTAGGTGTTTCTCGAGTACCTGTTCAGCAAAGTTTTGGGGGAGGGGGGCGGCTTAGCGTGTCTTTTTGATAAATTAAGCTACACCCACTCAACAGCATGGTGTGGTGTCAGCTAGGTAAGCAATGAAAACATCACAATTTACAGTGGTTTTCTCTATGTCGGACAATTATTTTTGATGGAATCACAGTCCGAGTAAAATCTCGACTCCAGTTATACACAACTAACTGTGTGGATGGTGTGAAGCAAAACCTTTCTGCAGTTAGAGATGATCATGAAAAGGCCCGATATCACACCGTATTATACACAGGTAACTTTTATTGCTGGTGTGAAGAAAATTCTGTCTGCAGTTAGGAGTATTTGTGAAAAGGACTTACATATAAGAGGTCCTTACAGGTGACATTGGCCTGTATGTTGTTTCCTTAGAAAATAATGAACTTGAGAAATGGACCACGCTTGTCCGTGCGGAAACCTCATCATTTCACTTTTCAAGCAGAAGGTAAAAAGCGAATTTAAGAAGCAGCAGCTCACCCCTTCAAGTCGGGTGTAGGTAGTAGTAGTAGTAGTAGTAAATGAAGGAGGAGGGTTGTGCTTTTGAAACGTCTCTAGTTACGTCGTCATGGTGAGGTTAGGTTCCGTAGGATGGTCCATAGTAGTTAAGTGACCTCACCTTGTCTAAGAGAGAAACTGCGCCGTAGCTAGGTCAGATCAGGTTGGGTCGAGTGACCCTGTATGTGATGCTTTTTGTCTGATTATCTTTTTAAACTACGACATACATTGAGCACATATTCTTCTGTTGTTTCTCTTGTACTCCAGATCTGTATACTGTATATAACTGTTGCTGTCAGGGGTAATCTGTTTTACTTACTCTGTGTTCCCCCAGTATCAGTTTGGTGTTTTTAAAGGAAAGACACAAAAAAGAGTATTTTAGCCATACAATTTTGGCTAAAAACACGAATTACTAGGTAAGCAGTTCTTACGAAAATTGCCATCTAATTAACCTTATTCTTTAGATTTTGTCATTAACGACTTCGCCCCTCCAACGAGAAACCGGAGTTCGATCCCTCCAGGTGAAATGTCTTTCTGGCCTTTTTCTAGATAATCCTTTCTGCCTGTGGTGGCCTGCTAGTCAGGTAACTGTAGGAAGGCGCCGTAAGTTTAGAGGAGGGCATGGCTAGCAACCCCATCCTAAAAAGACTTACTAACACCTAGTAGTCTAAAAAGGGGAAAAGGTGTTGGCTGATTTATATTATATATAAATATATATATGTATATGTATATATATACATATATATATACATATATACATATACAGTGTATATATATATATATAATTTGTACGCACGCATATAGCGCATGCGCACACACATATGTATGTGTGTGTTTGCGCTCGCGGACGCTATATGCGTACGTATATTTACTATGCATATGTATGGTTACGCATGCATGCTCCAGTCAAAATCAATTTTTGCGTCCGATTGTGTGCTCCTTTCGCCCTCCGTTTTTCAAAACAGGCAAGTGTCGCAAGTACGACAGGCGCCATGTGTGTCTGCCATCACATATTATTGACATTTCATGAGTGAAGAGGGAAGGGCAACACATTCACGAAATTTATGGCTGTTGTTTCACTCTACAGAACACAATCCAGTTGTCGTCACCCGTTTCATTCTATATAATAGGCTGCTCGTAAAAGTTTTTTCTTCGTATTTTGTTGCATTCCTTATTTTGACATCATCTGTATAGGAGGTTTTGGGTTTTATGGACATTTAGATTTTATTGTGCAAAACTGTTTAGATTGTGTTTTGATGGTTATTTTTTTCTCTGGAAATGTTATGAATTTCTTTAGTTGAAGAGGTACTTTTTTCTTCCTAGGGAACGTGTAATTGCCATCGTTGTTGTGTTCTGAGAAATAGAGGATGATATTGCTCTGATGTTTACGTCGTTCTTCTTCGAAATGTCTTAGATTAAAATAGGCCATGTTATTGCTGTTCGTGTGTGTTATTGCTGGTATGATCGAAATCGGATATTTGCAAATATGAAAGTGCCTGGGAAGAGGCAAGGCTTAATTCTGTTGCGGTTCTTCCTTATTCTGGATAGTTGATTCATTGACCCAGAAATTTAATTAATGATACTGAATAGCATTGTTTAGGCTCTGAATCTGAAACGAAATTCAAGGTGTTTTGCTGTTCTTGTGGTGAAAGAGAATAGCCCTGTTTTCCTGGTCTCTTCATATATGCGCGAGAAGAGGAATAATGGATATAGAACTCGTGTGAGCTGCGGAGATGTGAATGAAGTACATGAAAAGTGATGAAATTGCTGATAGAGATGTAATAGAAGTGTATTCCGTAATTCTCTGCATCCTGATATTTACTGGTAATTTTATGCTGAACGACATTGAAATCAAGTACTGCTGTTAACATTCTCTCTCTCTCTCTCTCTCTCTCTCTCTCTCTCTCTGGAGAACATGAAGCACACCTTTGACAGTTCATCACTTCGGCCTGGAAACGAGGGTGAATATCATGGGTGCAAGCAAAGGTTGCCAAGGGCGTTCGGGCACTGGGCGATGCAAGGCAACCTCAGTGAGACCTCAAACGTTTCCTCTTCTCAGTCTTTACCTGGTACTAAAACGTTTTAGCTTCAAAACCCGTCCTGTGGCCATTAGAGAACTCTCTTTTTATAAAAGGTCGTCGGAATTCGGAGTCTTGCTGATCATGTTTTTCTTGTATGTATATGTATATATATATATATATATATATATATATATATATATATATATATATATATATATATATATATATATATATATATATATATATATATATATATATATATATTACAGTTCTCAGGTGGATAGTTTTCTTTCCTTCTCATAACGCTGACGTCTGTTGTTGTTAATGGCTTCTGAGTTTGTCACCTTGTTGATTCTCATTCTAATGCTTTTGTTACTATAAATTGTTATATGTGTGTTATGAACTACGCAACATATTCAGTATGCTGGAGGAAAATATTTCTTAATATTAGATTTATTTTGGTATATTTCTTAATATTAGATTTGTTTTGGTAGCAGAGTGGGAAAGAAGTGATTCTGTGTACAAGATGCCATTGTTATATGAAGTTTATTTAACTTTTTTGGTAATAATAATAATAATAATAATAATAATAATAGTAGTAGTAGTAGTAGTAGTAGTAGTAGTAGTAGTAGTAGTAGTAGTCATGCGTGCGGCAATAACAGGAAAAATTATCATTACATTGAGTACTAAGTTGCTCTTTATCATCACTGTTGTTATTAGTTATATTGTTAGTTGCTCGAGAGGACTTTTAATTCCATTATCATGCTAGAAATGTGTTCCTGTCCATTCTTGTATTTCATCTTCCATGATAAACAAAGTTTTCCTCTAGACTAATGAATGTACATAGAATCTGTGTAAGTTAATTCTGTACCTGGTTTCTGTTACATGCAAGTTGGCGTATTTCTCTTTTGAAATATCCTTTATGTTATTATTACTCTTTTACTTTATCACAGTCTTTTCCATTTTTGCGTTTTCTATGTTGTTGTTTTATTTCTATATTAATTTTCTAAAGCTATTTGATGGACGTCGAAGTTATAGAAAGATTAAATAATTCCTATAAACATTTTCGGTTTGGTTCGAGAGCCTAAAATTTTTTATTACGGAAAGTTGTGGCTTATAAAAAAAAACCTTCAGTTTTTTAGTAGCTAAACAAAGCGAGGTTGAATTTTTCTTCAATAAAACAGTAAAGGTCGTAATCATCATTGTTTTTATTAGGTAATGTTCAAATTTTGTCTGCATCACCCAAACGTTTTACGCATCACAACAACACCTAACATAAATGTCCAGATATCGCAACATTTTATGTGGCGCTATTGCCAGTAAAAACGTTATCGTTATGGCATCGTTACCAGTAGATTGATGAACAAACGTTTTTTTTTTTTTTTCATGAAAATAGTGGAGAGATAGATTTATGGCCAATTTCCTCAGGTGCATTTAATTGAAGACATAGTGTTGGTTTTGTGTCTCGGAAGAATTTCTCCTTAAGAAAGTGTAAAGGTTTGTCATATGTTAGTATTCGCCAGTATAGAAGACAGGGAGTAGTACGAGATACACCAGGGTGGGTTGCCCTTTATAGAAGAGGTAGAGGTAGGCCAAAGGAGATGTGGTTGAGGACAATGAGGCGGGAAGCAGGAGATGAGTGTTGGGGAGATCTTGAGGAGTTAGCCCAAGACAGAATGCGGTTGGGTGAGTTCATCGAGGCCCAATGCATCTTCGTGGGTGTCACTGGAAATTATTGATTGATTGATTATATATCTATCTATCTATCTATCTATCTATCTATCTATCTATCTATCTATCTATCTATATATATATATATATATATATATAGAGAGAGAGAGAGAGAGAGAGAGAGAGAGAGAGAGAGAGAGAGAGAGAGGCGTGTATGTGAGAGTGATTCTGATGGTTCATCTTGTTGAATTTCCTTGAAGTGGAAACATAAAACGCACAAAGAAAGAGCATCGGTATTATGGAATGAGGGTTGCGGTAGTGAGGGAAAAGGCAGAGAAATACTGACAGGGGAGGAAGGTAAGAGAAATGGTGAATAAATTAAAGGGGAAGTAAAGGAGACGGAGGAATGGGAATGGGAATGATGAAAGCTTTCAAGAGGATATGAGTAGGATTTTCAGTAAAGAGGAAACATTTTTGAAGGGAAGTCAGTTTACGCAGGAAGGTTGAAGAGCGTATGAATTTTAATGAAAAAAAGTAAAGATTAAGGCTGAAGTATACAGCAGAGGAAGGTTGATATAAAGAAGATAGAATAATTATTTTATAAATAAATAATGAAAGAGATGCACCTTTAAAGCTGCAGTATTCTGTGGAACAAGTCTAATCTTGGTTAATGAGTCGAGATCGCTTTGTAGATAACGGAGAATTGATGAAGAGCAAATGAATGTAAAAAAACATCAGGAATAATACAAGGGACTTTTAATAATATCATATTGCATTATCTCTTACAAATTGTTCTATTAGTTTATTTTGAAATGCTGGGCTTGTTTTTATTCACTGAAGGAGGCGATAAAGGAAATTGCTTTTTATAAAGCCAGTGGATGTTGTCTTGTATATAAATCATTTCTCGGCGGAGCTGACTTGTTGGGATTTTGGAAACTTGTTTGTGTTTTCGGGTTTCAGAAACAAAAAGTAAAACAAAAGCCAAGATTTATGATGATCGTTAATCATTCTCAGGAAATGAAGACTTAATTCTAGTGCGCTCTTTCCTGGTTATCAGATGAATGAATGTGAAAAGTAGGACGGATTGCAACAGATTATAGCTCACTTGGCGTTTCGGGGTCGACGAACTGTTAATGAGCCTACTGTGTAGGTATTTGAAGCCTCTAGAGTTCTTTACATTGGAGGTTCATCAGTGATAGTTTGAAGTAGAAATAAAAGTTTCAGCAGCAGAGCTTTAATGCCACTTCATCGTATTAAGAGAGTGTCTTATTCTAAATGGATATTAAGAATTGAAAAAATACTTTTCTTTGTCTTAGTAAATTTATTGGATTAACGTACTTGGAAACAACATAAAAATATGAATCTTGAGCCAGTACAAATAAATGACGATCGTAGTTTCACCAAAAATCGAATGACTTCTAGCAAAGGTCTTCCCATTTCCCCGTCGTTAGTCACGCTGGACGTCCCCTGATAAAAAAAAAAAATAAAAAAAAACCAGTCTTCTTCCTAACGATTGGCTATTAAAGAGAATTTCCTCTCCATTTCCTTGACGATATAACAGCGGCCCTGAGAGAAAGTCATTTTCACTTCGGTATATATTAGCTAATCATTGGGTCTGACCAGCCATTATTTTCGCCCCTCTCTCTCTCTCTCTCTCTCTCTCTCTCTCTCTCTCTCTCTCTCTCTCTCTCTCTCTCTCTCTCTCCCCCACCCATTATTTTCGTCCCCTCTCTCTCACCGTCCATTATTGTCGTCCTCTCTCTTTCCGTCCATTATTTTCGTCCTCTCTCTCTCTCTCTCTCTCTCTCTCTCTCTCTCTCTCTCTCCACCCATTATTTTCGTCCCCTTTCTCTCGTCGCCCATTATTGTCGTCCTTTCTCTTTTCGTCCTCTCTCTCTCTCTCTCTCTCTCTCTCTCTCTCTCTCTCTCTCTCTCTCTCTCTCTCTCTCTCTCTCTCTCTCTCTCTCTCCACCTGAGTACACTTTTACCTTCATTTGTCTGTTTTCACATTTATACATGTTACTTATCCATGCGTGTATGTGTTAATGCTGGCACAAAGTCAATGACCTTTTCTGCTGCATTGTCAATTTATTCCTTAGGTAAAATTGTTGTATAGAAAGGATTTTTTTTTAGATTTCCTCTAGTTTTTTAATGCTCCTAAGTGAAGTTTTGTTGAATACAGTGGACTGTATTTCAGATTTTAATATAATGCGGTGTGTATTTTTCAGCGTGATTTTGAATTTAATATAATAATTTGTAATTTGTGTGTTTAAACCAAGTCTCTAGTTTGCATTTAATATGTCTGGCTTCGACTTTGCAAACCTGACAGTTATTCTGCTCCACTTTTTCTTTCATATCGTTGAGACTTTGTTTCCCTTTCGTTCCTTTTTTTCTTTTGTGCCTCGTGATCTGATTGACCAGTGTAGGGAAGAAAGACTTTGTGGAGCCACAAGTCCCCTGAAGAAGATTTGACTTCATTATACATTCTAAGCACAAACCATTTCTTTCCCTGCATGTACCCCTTCATGTGTTCTGTATATGTAGCTGACTGGCGCCAATTGACTACGACTTATGCGCAACTGAAAGAAACAAACAAACAAAAAAATAGGGTTTTAGGTTTCTGGGTACACATGCACTGTCTGATTCCATGATGGAGATGCTGTTTTTTTATTTAAAAAAAGGATTTGACTTAAACAAATGACAAATCGGGCTGTAAGTTTCTGGTACACATTCATTGTCTGATTCTGAGACGGAAATGCTGTTTTCTATTTTAAAAAAAAAGCTCTAACTTAAACAAAAATCAAATCGGGCCGTAAGTTTCTGGTACACATTCAGTGTCTGCATCTAAGATGGAAATGTTGCTTTGCATATAAAAAAAAACTTCCTGCAGTCCAGCTCTGATTCTGAGATGGAAATGCTGCTTTTTATTAAAAAAAAAAAAAACTTTGACTTAAACAAATGACAAATCGGGCTGTAAGTTTCTGGTACACATTCATTGTCTGCATATATGATGGGAATGTTGCTTTACATAAAAAAAAACGCTTCCTGCAATTCAGCTCTCAAGGCCCTAGCCTGTGCCAAACACTCTTCTTTATGAAATTAGTTTATTTGATAAAATTCTTTTCTTCTGGAATCTTTCATCTTCTCTGGAAAGTGTGTCATGTTGTTGTTGTTCCTTTTCGCGTATTCAGATTACCCTCTTTTTTTTTTTTTTTTTTTTTTTTTTTTTTTTTTTTCGAAGAGTGGACTCGTACATCTGGAGTTCCTCTGGGAGCTTTGTGAATGTTGTCGGTTCTCTTTGCCTTTTTTTTCTCTTTCCCTTTGTATGCTGAATATAGCCGGAATTCAAACTTTTTTTTAATCTGTTTATTTCATTCTTGTCTTTCTTTACTTTCGTCATTACTTATTTCAGGAGAGGAGAAGAGGCTTTCCATCAGAGCGAAAGAGACATTATTTTGAGAACGGAAGAATTCTTATTTAAAAGAGACAGATCTTTTGGGAGAGTGCCTGTGTCTAGTTGGGGGCATTTCAGTATTTTTTTTTTTTTTTTACATTTTTATATTTATTTACAAAAATGAAATTAATTCTCATTTTTGTGTTTATGGAATAAAACCATTCTTTTCCCATTAGAAAAGAAAGGAATAGTTGAAAGCCACTGGTTCAGGATACTATGAAGGATATTATATGCTAATGTATTGTAAGGCAGAATCCAGGATAGAGAGTGGAAATAAATATTATATGCGGAATTGATGGACTACTAAAAAAAAAAAAAAACCTGGAAAAATGAGAAAGAGATTGAAGTGACGATTGATTTACCGATACTCATGAACTCTTTACTATATGTATGGTTAGGAAATAGATTTTTGTATGAAAAACTCAATGATAAGGAAACGAAGTAAATGAATAAAAAATAAACAAAGGTGACCATAATCGCAGTCATCGAGAACAAAAATAATAAACAGGCTCGATTATGGTAGCCATGTAAAGGACTGTACACATGACAGCTTCGATCTCATCAGACGTTAGTTAAGTGCTTGAGTATTATAGGACTCACTTGACGTCTTCGTATCCTGATCCTATCTCTTTCCTTCTCTCTCGTAGTCCTCGATGTCCAGTGCATTAACAAATCTGAGTTAGCAGATTAGTTAGTTTTATGATTAACTAGTTATATTCTACCCTGCTGTGGTGTTAAGGTTTTTACGTAGTTGTGGGACCTACTGATGAGCGTGGAATGCGAACTATGTAACAAGTAAGGCGTACAGAGAGTTTTTCTACGCGGAAACTTGAATAATAGTTTTCCCAGCTGTTTCCTGTCACTGCACGGTTACTTTAGAACAGACGAGATTTCCTCGGGTACTTAGGGAGAAGAATCATCATAAGAATAAAAAGGGTAGTCCTTTATTATTATTATTATTATTATTATTATTATTATTATTATTATTATTATTATTATTATTATTATTATTATTATTATTTGAGGTATACGGAGTATGAGGATTTTATTTTCAAAAGAAACGAGTAGGAGGACTGTTAATGGCCTTAGATAACGAGAAAGAAAAAAGTAAAGTAAAAATAGATACTTATCCTTGTAATGTTGAGTAGGTTCTTTGTCGTATATATTTTGTGAGGTCATGCGTTGTAGACTGAATTTCATTCAGTGTTTCCCTCACCGCACTGAGAAGTTTTCGAGCACTTGCGTGAACCAGATTAGTTAGGATAATAAGGCTTATTTCAGATGTGTCAAAGTACATCAGATTTCAATGGAAAAAAAAAATCGGAATAAGGAAGGAAAATTTTATACTTTTTAGAATTGTTTTCAGTTAAGTCTGTACAAATCTATAAAATGGAAGTCAGAAAGCAGAGTTTGGAATACTTTCAAGGATTTTCCAGCCCTCTGTGTCTATGGCAAAAGATGGCTAATAGCTTCCCACCGACAAAAGACTTCAGAAATGAATAAGGCCTGTCCGAAATGAATAAGGCCTGTTCTTGGTGTGTGAGGCGAGGAGATTAACCAAGTCCCTCTCGATGTCTCGCGCCCGAACTGATTACCGTTATAATTCTCCTGGTTTGCCACGCCCCCGTCTAACGTCCATTATGTAGTGTGGGATTCCCACTACAGAGAAATAATGGGCTGTTGGAATTATTTTCGGGTTGATTTTCTCCTTACTTATGTAATATTTCACCTGTCGCTCTTAATTCATGGCTTAATGTCAGGAAGAAGATAGAGATTGAAAAGAAAACGGAAAAGGTTTTTTACATTAGTAGTATCTCCTTTCTCGTAACTTTATTGTCAACTCTCTCTCTCTCTCTCTCTCTCTCTCTCTCTCTCTCTCTCTCTCTCTCTCTCTCTCTCTCTTCCTTTCCTCATCGTTCTCGTTCTTTAATTGGGGAAGATGACCTGATGATTAACGTCTGAAGAGTTTCTTCTCGTTCTTAGAAGCAGACGTTGTTAATCAAAACTGAATTGCGCCGTATTAATAAAGGGTCAGTGACCCGTGTTCTCTGGGGGAAAATAGCTCCTGTCATGTTTTGCAAGCGCCATGTTGACCGTGAAATTGATTTGTTATTTCCCATAATGAAAGACATAAGTTCCACCCAGTGACATTGGAAGGAAATGCAGTCCTGCCATTGTTATGGTCGTATGTTCGTATATGTGTGGTATTTTAGTAATGATGATAATAGTGAGAATTACAGAACCGAGTTGAAGGTACTAGTACTTATTCTTTTCAATTCTGTTACTTCTGGTGGTAAAGACATAAAGATTCTATTATCAGGTTAAGATAATAGCGATAGTACCTTCATTGCTGCTGCTGCTGCTGATAATAATAATAATAATAATAATAATAATAATAATAATTATTATTATTATTATTATTATTATTATTATTATTATTATTTTCAAAGGTACTTGCTGCTAGAGTGGAATTCAGTTTATTTGAACATTTTAGATTTTTATTACGATTCCACTTTCTACGGGACAGAATTAAAATATAATTCGTCTAGTAATAAGCAGGAGGATTACACACCCCATCGTGAATTCTTTTATTTCTTATAAGGAAATTATACAAAAATAACAACTAACAATGTAACGCTTCGAGGATGCGAAGAAGCGCTTATCAGGGCGCCGCAGTCTGTGATTTCCAGGGCATCTGTGAGGCTAAGGCTTAAGCCCTCCGCTAATGTTACACTAGGGGCGTTTTTTATGATCGACCAGCATTCGGAAACCCATTTCACCATCGACCGCACCTACCTGCAACGACAGTTCTGAATCCGACCACACCTTAGGAGGGCCCCACCCCCACCCCACCCCCAAATAAACAACCCCCCCACCTTCTGAGAATCAAGACCCCAAGATACCCAAAGAAGCCCACCCACCTAAGAGGTCATTGCGGGTCACCAGAGAACCCTCAGCAATCGAGTCAGTCTCTCTCTCTCTCTCTCTCTCTCTCTCTCTCTCTCTCTCTCTCTCTCTCTCTCTCTCTCTCTCTCTCTCATTTTTCGTGGAGGCAGCCCGTTGCTGACCAGTCCACGCCAAACGGATGACCGACGAAAGGTCAAACAGATAAAATCACTTTATTATCTTTAAGCGGCGCATCAACTTGACCCGCATCCACATTTTAATCGTCTTGGTTGGTAGGCTAGAGTCTAGAGTGCCATACTAGGCCTTTCATTGGCTTTACCACCTTACCACACTATAGGCAAGGATTTGTGCAAGCATAAGTCCTTCATGGTCATATCTTGCCTTGCCAGGATGAAATTTTAGCTTCATCTGTATATTTTCAACAATTAAAATAAACACTCCCAATTGTGCCTGAAACTTCTCTGAGGGTTGTTCGACTACTAATATTTAATTATTGTTTTCATGGAAAGGGTAATCTTCAGAAAACTTGGGTAAGTTCAATAAAAAGATAATTTTGCTAAAACTGCAATTATCTTCCATGAAAATTGCATAAAAGAGGTAATCCTTGAAGAATATAATATCATTATTATTATTATTATTATTATTATTATTATTATTATTATTATTGTCAGTCTCAAAATGAAAGGTTAAAAGATCCTCGTATGACTTTGATTTGTAATGAACCACCCAAAAAAATATGGATTCACGTTCTCAGAATTAGCCAGGTAACCAAGTGCCAACCCTCCCCTCCCCTCCCCACATTCCTCTCGCTTTTCCTTGAGACTTTTTTTCCCTCCGGTACGAGAGTCACCTGTTGAATGTGAATAAAAGCGCAATTAAACAGAAATTCGAATTGATTATTGGACCCTAAAATTGGAAAGATCGATACCTGTAAATTTAGAGAGCTAAAAAAAATTGGCACGAATTGCGGGTGATCACAAAAGGTTGCTAGAACCGTTGTATATGCACACAGAGAGAGAGAGAGAGAGAGAGAGAGAGAGAGAGAGAGAGAGAGAGAGAGAGAGAGAGATTGGCATGAAGAACATAACACTAGGCGGGTTCCATAAACTGTTTTTTTCATTTTAGGTTTCTCATTTCTCCTGTTTCAATGAGCTGTAAATATAAACTGAAAAATACCATTTATTGATGAGGAGTATCATCATAGACAATTATATCAAAGTGAGGTTCCTAGTCTAGTAACATTTTGATTGCCTTGCCTAGGTCTGATGATGAAAAAACGTACGGAAAATTTGTACGGGCTCTCTCTCTCTCTCTCTCTCTCTCTCTCTCTCTCTCTCTCTCTCTCTCTCTCTCTCTCTCTCTCTCTCAGAGCAATGACATCCTTTTTGAAAGACAAAATATTTTATTCGTTGGGCCGATAATTTTATGCTTACCAGATGTAATGATATTGTATTTGGGTAGAGCGACTTACATTTTTATTAATCCTCATATATATTTATTATTGTAAATTCAAATTTACGACGCCATTGTTAGTTCTCTTTAGAATCAACAAACGTAGTTTTGACTGTGCGAAGCAAATCATGAAGCGAGAGTATTGTGCAAGATTTGCTAATTAGTAAAGTCAGAATTTTGCAATTCTCCTACTCTCGAACCTTCCACTGATCCATTTCAGATCTGTGACAAAGTTAGCAGTAATTTCGTTCTGCTTTAAGGACAAACTTTAATCGTGTCTGTTTAACGACTCAAATCAGCAAAGGGTCAAGAACATTTCCTTGTATGCTGAACAAAATAGGTTTAGTCATACTAAAAATGCCATCAGCATAATTATTGCTGGGCACTGAAAAATTGTGAATGAGATCTCATACGAAATCTGCGTCCACAGATGTGTTAAAAAGTTAAATGTAATACTTTAAAGGGTAAGTAAGTCAGATGCATCTGTAAACCAACCTTTAATAAGCCTGGTCTCGTGAACATACTCAAGGTTATGTAAAAAGGGAATTACAAATTTTACATCGCTTCCGGCATTCTTTCTGACTCCCAGGAAGCTAGTTCCTGGAATCGGGTTACTATTAGCCTTGAAGATCAGCTATTAGTCTTAGAGAGCACTTGAGGGATGGCTATTAGCTTGGAAATGTAGCAATCGCTACTTATGCTCCCTCTGAGTAGATAGCGTATTCCATAATTCTCGTTCATTTAAAAAAAAAATGCTGTCGAGAAAATAAAAACGATAAAAAAAAAATTCTGATGCTCGGGTCAAGGATCTTGAACATTTTTTGTTAATTGGAAATTTCAGTTTAAACTCCTCCAGCACAGCTTTCTAGGTTATCTAAGATGTTTTTAATGACCCTCGAAGGAAAAGAAGATTGGTGAGAAGTGGCTTGGGCTGAAAGAGATCAGAAAGAGGATTGTCATACAGGAACTGTTTGGCTCAAAGGAGTCTGTGGAGTAAGTTCAGCTTTGTCCTTTTCGTTGGTTGCTAGTTCTCCATCTTTAACTATGAAGCAGGAATTAGTAGTTTTGTAGGCCTATCAAGGAAAGGGCTTAGTTGTTTTCTGTAGTCTTATGATCAAGTTATATTTACGACTACTATTGGCCACTGTAAACTCTGTTGGCTTTTGCAAGACTCATTTAATGTCATTCGTTGAACTCGGTCAGTGTATTACGGAATTAACGTGAACCATTCACCCAAAGCTAATCATTATTCCGAATTTTCTATATTTTTTTCCAGATGGTATGACATTATATTTCTGGTAAAGTTGTTCATGGTGTGAGATTTAGCATAGACTCAGCTGTCCCAGTTAACTCTATATTCCCATTCTATTAGTTGACAGATGGCATGGTACTTACACGATAGTCAAGTATAAATGCTATTTTTTATGAGCAGGTTGACTTGAGTCGAACTTTGCCGTTTATGTGCTGTTTGTCTTATGAAATTAACATTTTATTTATCTCATTTTTTTTATTCATTTTCAGTTTCCTTTTCTGTAATGGGCTGCCTTCATTGTTGGGGCCCTTAGGCCTGTGACATTTAGCTTTTCCAACTAGGGCAACCTTGGCTTCTAATAATAATAATAATAATAATAATAATAATAATAGTATGGGTGGGATCTTGTATCAGAACACTGATAGTCCAGAGCTGGCCTGCCATGCTGATTAGTCCCAGCTCTTACATGAGATTCCTGCCATGCTCATCAGCACCAGCTCTTTCATGAGATTCCCTTTGATTAGCATTAAATTGATTAGCATTAAATTAACCTGTAGTAAAAGGCATACCATGCTTAGATCAGTACGCTTGTTGCCTTAGTTCTTGGACTATTACTTTCCCCTTCCCACGGACTCTAAATTCCGTTTTCCTTGCTACTGATAATTTTCCGTAGCTGCTCTCGCTTACTGTCATTATCTGTTATACTTAGGAATACTCATACGAATCTACCGCTCGCTTTCTTCCACCGTCCGTGTTAACATTATTGCTGCATACTCCTGGTTACTTTTGCTCGCAGTTACTCTCCACTGTATTATATTTCTTGTCAACACTTTTTCTCTTAATCGTTCACTTTTTCGTTTCCATAATGATGCAGTAGATAAAATCGTTAGGTGTTCCGTCTAATTGGTCATTGCAGAAGAAGGTTACATTTTAGCACTTGGGTTGAAGACTAATATAATGTGTGTTTGTAACCTAGGTGTTTATTTCTAGAATTGGAATTATCAGAACTTCCGTTTTTCTCTTTTGACTTTGCTTATGCAACTGCTGTAGGTCCTTCCTGGTGGAAACTAAATCTCTTCTTACTCCTTCCCCCTTTCTTGGAACAATCCCAATCCGTCATCTTCCTTTCCCGGAGTTGCTCCTCGTTAAACGATCTGAAGTAGAACTTTAAGGGGATTGGGTGTTTACGTCTGAGTGGATTGGTTATTTTTTTTTTCTGACGCTTCCTTATTAACATGAGAAACGAATTACGGAAAATGCTCTCTCTCTCTCTCTCTCTCTCTCTCTCTCTCTCTCTCTCTCTCTCTCTCTCTCTCTCTCTGTAAGCTCGTGCATATTCTTTTGCTTTTAAAAATAACAATAATTAATATCAAGTTGCTCCACCAAATTTATAGTAAATGTGAATTACCAAGAATGTACAATGAATTTATGGTATAGCCCAAGGATATATATTGCGGTTTGCTAGCCGAGATGCTAACATTTTAATCGCATTCCAGTCTTATAACTGAAATTAATATTATGACGAAACATTTAATGTATATCCCCCTAAGAATATTGGTGAAGAGTCCTTGAGGACAATCGACCAGCTGAAATGAAGAATTGTGAAGTGATATATCTATTATCATGTGAATATTGAGTATATCTTCCGTTGTGATGATATGAGAGAAGAGTAAGAAGAGAAGAATGAAAAATAAAATAAATGGAAATATTCTGTTTAAGAAAGGAGGTATAGAGAAAAGAAGGGAATTTCTTTACCGGATATGAAAGAAATAGATGAAAGAAAATGTAAGATGCGACAGTAGACAGAAAGTAAGGGTTTGCTGAATTGAACTGAACGTGATATGGCTCTTTTAACTTTATAATTGTTTACTTTTAGGTAAATCTATTCATACAAAAACAGACCAAATTATGTTAAAGCAGGAAAACGATCCATCGAAAATTTTTATTACAGAATAAGGAATATGTAAACGAGCAGTTAAAATTCCATGTTATATAGTAGAAGAAGCCTTCGAATTTACTCAAGGTAAAATGGTTAGAATAGGAATAAGGATACATTTAAATCCTAAAAAGGACTTGACTCTCCGATACATCTAGATAGGACTTTTTTTTATAAAAACAAATAACTTACTTTGGAATTCCTATAAATAATGCCATGAAAGTTTTAGATCTGGATGAAACTAAAAAGTGTTATTTGTTTATTTTTCTCCTAGAAAATGCAGCAATTGCTGAAAGTGAATGATAAATTGCACCTGCAAGTGCAAGTGAATGGAGTGAAAAAAAAAGTAAAATAAAAAAAAACTGAAGCAAAAACGTTCTTGTTTTGGCAGCATTTGAAACGTTCTTTCTTAGAACTGGGTCTTTTATATTTATTTTTGAATTTCGACAGATTCTCACTTTTCTCTGAAGCTAAAATTGAAGTCAAACCATCCTTGTTTTGGATGCACAGGGAAAATGTCTGTCTCGAAAATGAACTGTGTCAATTTACTTTTATCTTTGAGCAGATTTTTGCTCTTACTGAAGGGTGTTTTCAGTGTCCCTTCGGTCCTTGACTGCACCCACTTTTTAGCCTTTTGCTTTACCGCCTTTCCCACTTCCATTCTCCTATCTTACTGTCCAACCTCTCTGTTACCTCGTAATGTAGCAGCGGGGTTTTTTCCAGTTTCACTTGCATATCCTTGCACTTTTATATCATTGATTTTGTTGATCTCTTTGTCTTGACCAACCATTCCAACACCACCTTTGGACTGTCTTAAGCGCTGAAAAGCTGTAAGTGCCCCAGCGCTTGGCTTCTTTGCTAAATATCAAGTCTTATTCATTCTGACTCTGAATATGCCCGTGCGTTACTTTATACGAAGGTGAATATATCGTAAATAGCGTTCTTTTCTGCCTGAACAGTATTGCTCGTCAATACTCTAAGTCAAATGATTGCTTTTGACAAACAACGAGGCAGGCTTGGGTCATGTTTACAGACAGAATTTTTTGTCTGTGGATCTTTATCACAAAAATTGTTCATTTTAGTTTGAGGGTTATAATACTGTATTTACTGTAACATATATATTTTCCGCTGATCAACGAAAGAAATATATTTTAGGATAGAGTATAGCTACGCTTAGATGTTTTATGTTCAGTTATGTAAACTTGCCATTCACCTAGACTGAAGTTTGTTCTGGTGGACGCCAAATGTAGCGACAGGACCCACATAAATAAATGTTTTGGGCATTTATTGCAGTTTTGGATGGACAGCATTGCTGATTCTCGTCAGTATTATGAAGGTTTTGTTGTTTTTCGTTTATACTGGAATGAAAACACTGATAAGATATTATTGAGTATATCTTGAGAGTACTTAAGAATATTAAAAAAAAACAGCACATAAAATCGAATTCATGAAATCCAGATTGAGCCCCGTTTAATTGAGGTTTTGGTTTTTATTTTTGTTTTATTCTCTTTTATTTGTGCATTTTCTTGATTTTTACGTGACGAGTCTTTATTTTGCAAATTGTCGTCAAAATGGAACTCTTAGCAACATATCTAGGAGACTTTTATTGATCATATGGAGGTGTTGGTTAATGCTTTTAGATAATTTATGTGTCGTTTCTACTGTATGTAGTATTTAAAACCCAACGACTACCTAGTAATGAATAGCGTCAGGTAAAATTTTATTCTTCACGTTTTCGTCGATTGCCATTACACTGAAAATCCCCACATCAGAATAAACATAAATTTGGGTGTTGAGCACAACAGCAATTTCCTCCTTTGACTGCAATTTTTTATTTCTTCGTAAAATCTCAGTCCATCATTATCGATCGAAGAAAGGATCGAATCATCCGCTAGCGTGTTCCTAATTGCTAAACTTCGTTTTCTTTCATCTTAAGCTGTTTTTTATAACCCGTAACATTCTGTCTCGCTGTATGGTAGTGCTGTTGGTGCACCTCACGCAGTGCACTGTAGGCATTACTGAGTGTTCTTTGCACTGTCCCTTCGGCCCCTAGATGCAACCCTTTCATTCCTTTTACTGTACCTCCATTCGTATTCTCTTTCTTCCGTCTTACTCTCCGCCCTATCTCAACAATGATTTCAAAATGAAAATATCAGGTTTTCTTCCTGTTACACCTTTAAAATATTTTTACTTCCATTACCCCATTCAGCGCAGATTGACCTCATAGGTCCCAGCGCTTGGCCTTTGTCCTAAATTTTATATTCCATTCCATTCCGTAACGTTCAGTAGCTAATTTTGCATAAAGAAGTGTATTGACATCTGGCTTCATTTTATAACTACTTCAAAATGATTTATCGATACCGATTTTCTGACTATTGATCGCGAGCCATGTCTATTGATCGCGAGCCATGTCTATTATTTGTCCAAGTTAGCCAGAATACTTGTCCCGAGTTTCGTTAGTATATATAAATATGTTTATTTACAGAAATGTCTGTATGTATAGAAATTTATCGATACCGTCAGCATATGTCTCTCTGCACCTTATGGTTTCTCCCCCCTCCCCCCCCCCGAAATGGAGGTGGTTCCGGAGGGAGTACCCTCATGGCTTTCATCAACTCTTTTGGGATGAAATTTCTCGTACCATGGTGTTTGTCACCTCGGTTGCGACCAGCCACAGTTTATTTGATACCAGGTACCTAATTCGCTTATTAGGTCAGTAGACAGAAGCTAATTTAGAGGATTATAGCTAAAGCCACTACTTCGCTTGTGTGTGTTTGTGTGTGTGTGCGTGTGTATTAATATTGTTTCTGCAAGAATCTCTTGTTCGTTGTCACATTTATAGATAAGTTTCCTATAAAAAAAAAATTACTAAAGAACAAATGGAAAGGCTTCTTGGTTAATTTCCTTTTCGGATTTTCCAGGTTTTTGGTAGAAACAGTTTCCAAATTTATCTAAGTGGAATGGGAGGGACGGTGTCAGTAAAATCGATACCACTAAACATTGTCTAGACATTGTGACGGCTATTTTACTTCATTTCAGTCAGCATTTTAGGAGCAGGGCAACGTTAGAAAATTTCAAGTATTTATATATATATACAGTATATATATATATATATATATATATATATATATATATATATATATATATATATATATATATATATATATATATTATATATATATATTTTATATATATATGTGTGTGTAAATATTATATATATGTGTTTGTGTGTGTGCGAGCGAGAGAGAGAGAGAGAGAGGAGCAGCCAATGTGAAATTTCTTTTGTACTTGGGGTTCATGCGTGATTCAGCAGTGAAAGCGATGATTGTAGCAGTGACTGTTAATTAGTCGTATCCTCATCAGAGGAAACGGCTTTTTATTATTATACATTTCCTATCATGAGCCGTTTTTCCCTTCGGATGGGCTGGTGCTAGAATGGCAGCGCTTTCCCGTTATCAGCAAGTCTTTAGTAATTAGTTTGTTAGTCCTGTGTCCTCTCTTAGGCTCCCAGCTGTCGATGGTATCCATACATACATACATATACACTCCTTGAAAACTGTAAATACATGATATCGTG
>NC_089744.1:25440000-25452500 GCF_040412425.1 Macrobrachium rosenbergii | reverse complement strand
TCTTTCTCTCTCTCTCTCTCTCTCTCTCTCTCTCTCTCTCTCTCTCTCTCTCTCTCTCTCTCTCTCTTCAAACAGAATTTTTGAATTTTTACCCAGTTCGAACTGTACAACTTTAGCATTGTTTTATATTTATTATGAACGTTTGTTCACGCTAATTTTTTTTTCATTTCATCTCATATTCTTGAATATGGGAAGAGGAAGAATGGAAGGGTTGTAATCTGTGTTGTGTGTGCGTGTGTTTGGGTCTGTTTTACATTACACTGCATATACAGGGAGAGTAACGAAAAATTTCAATTGATTTTGTTTCGTATTGATTTTTGTTGGTGAATCTGTATTTTTTTTGCGTAAAAGCCTTCACTAGTCTTTAAATTTTATCTCATTCTCTTGCATAATCCTCGTAAGTGTTCGATTTTATATTTTCAGTCGTGGTAGTTTTGGGGGCCAGGCCCATCCACCCGCGTTTATAATCATTTCTTATCCTAACTTCTCCTTTTTTGTATTTTTGTTATCCTTATTAAGAGGAAATAAAGGATGGAGAGAGAGAGAGAGAGAGAGAGAGAGAGAGAGAGAGAGAGAGAGAGAGAGAGAGAGAGAGAGAGAAGGGGTTTTGAGTACCAATTAAGAATTTTTCTTCGTCTAAAGATATTCTTCCATCATCACATAAGAGAGAGAGAGAGAGAGAGAGAGAGAGTTTAGTAAGTACTTTTAAAAAAAATATGTTCTCCATCTGAATGTATGTTTAATCCAAAGATCAGGAAGGAGAGAGAGAGAGAGAGAGGTCTTCTTCGAGGATAGATTGTTCCAAGTTGCCTTTTGGGAGGGATGTAGCAATGAATCTTGCCGTGGGCGGGACCTCTAAACTAAGATTTATTGTGGGTTGTGATTTGCTACCTGAGCCGTTCCATTCCTGCCGGAAGGCGGTTGTTATAGTTTGTAGTTGTAATCGCCTTCTTTATCCCCGCAAAAGGTTTTCGTATGTCTATTTCTTCTAGGAGTTGCTTTTTTAGTAGATGTTGCTATTTTTTTGTTATATATTTGTCTTTTAAAAAAAAGAGGATTCTTAATATGTACGCGCTTACAACTGGAGATGAGGACTTTGTTCCCGTAGGAATTATTTCTGTCGTTATATCTTATTCTGGGGTGAAAGTAATGTTGTTGAACATCTTGTTAGTCCAGCGTTGCTATTTAGGTGGTTAATTTTTCTCTGTCTATCTGCTGCTTCTTTATGCTTATTTTCCTTTTCTCTGTTCCAACCCGGAATGATTTCTTACCGTTGCTTTTCTTGGTATTTTTACTTCACCTTCTCGTGGCAGGTGCGTATTGATAACGCATTTTCTATCTTTTCCTCACATTCATTGTTGTATTGGACATTCTCTTTTCGTAATAGAAAACTAAAATTAGAAGAATATTCTTAGACGCTCTTAAATATTCATTAGCGCCTGGTATCCCCAGTTTTCGTTCTGTTGAATAATTTATTTTCCTTCAGTATTCAGAAGAAAGGAAATACCCTTTTTTTTTTTTTTTGGTAATTACCCTTTCTTTCCCCATGCTTGTTGTTTATCTCAGTGAGGTCTTTGGGAGTTTGCAGACATGTTTGCGAGGAAATGGAAGATGTATGAATATTATGGTATGTATTCGACGTGCACCCTATTTGTTTGCAAGACTTTCTATATAATATGATACTACACAATATAACATTTAACACATTATATATATACATATATATATAGACATATGCTTAAGTATGCATGAATACAATATATATATATATATATATATATATATATATATATATATATATATATATATATATATATATGTTATATTGTGTAATATTTTGCTTAAAAATATAGTGCATAACACACACACACACGTATATATTGTATATATATGTAAAAATTTATTTGTGTTTAGGTGGAGAGAGAGAGAGAGAGAGAGAGAGAGAGAGAGAGAGAGAGAGAGAGAGAGAGAGAGAGAGAGAGAGAGAGATTTGTTACACAACAAACATGCTATTAGAGCTTTGTGATTTTGGTGACCCAAATCCTTCCACGTGCATGTTTGTACAGAATTTTAATGCTTGATATCTTGATGAAATTTCAGCAAATGGTAATTTTATCAAATTATGTTTGTTTCAAAAAGCACGGTTACGATGGGAGACAGATAAACTACTTGCCTGTTAGGCTTTCAGAGAAAACAGGTTTTTGTTCACCTTTCTCCCATTTTGTTAATCAACAGCTTATAGTTTTCTGTTATTTTTATCAGCATATTTGTGCTCCCTATTAGTTTTTCAGCAGAAGCTTTTCTGCACGTTTTCAGTCATGGAACAATATTACCTGAAGTGTCGGCAAACTTAGTAAGATGATATTCTTCGCTGATTGTACTAATCCCACGGCAACATACGTTTAATGAAGTTCTTGCAAAGTTGGGAGTTAATTGTGATGCAAGATGACGGGAAACGTTGGCAGAAGATATAATTGCCTACATTTCTTGTTCCACTAACAAAATTCTCTCTCTCTCTCTCTCTCTCTCTCACACACACATGATATATATATATATATATATATATATATATATATATATATATATATATATATATATATATATATATATATCATGTCTTTTTTTATATTCACGGCTATTAAGCCACAATTATCGTCTATTATCAATTCACTATACATCATCAATAAATTACAAACGAGGGATATTTTAATTGTGAAGTGCTTCTTCGCCACCAGGATTTCAACCTTTTCTTGGTTTAGAAACAACAGTAGAGATTGACTTGGACCACTGAGCCATCAGAGAGAACAACTCGAATTGTGTGTGCGCGCGGGTGTGTGTAATGGGTAAATCTTACGTAACAGGTCCTGACGAAGACATCAAGCATGACTGTTTATTGGCTGACGTATTGCAGTAGATGTAAGTATTACGATAGAATTGAGATAATTTCCTAAAATCTGTTAACTACTCAAATACCAGTTTAAAAAAAAATCCCTCATGTCATACACAGCAGTCTCTCCATCCGCCCCCCTCCCCTCCTCAAAGCCGATTGACAAGGAGACACTGCGCTGCCCGCTGAGTTTAGGAGTCGTGTCACCCCCGTTTCTTATGTTCTAGAATGTAGTTCTATAATGACGTCATCAGAGACGTGGCGAATTAGCTTTTTATTTGTTTACCGTCATTTACCCTACAGTTGTCCTGCCCAGACACCGTCGCTTTAGACTATAGTGGAGGAACTTTTTTGTCGTCGTTGGGAGGGAGACGAGTTTCTGTCTCCCGGTTAATGGTGTGTTAACTATGGCTAGTGCTGGACATTTACGAACTTTTGATATCTCCCGTAACCTTATTCCGATATTGTGAGTTTGCAAAAGGCTGTTTCGTGTGCATTGTGTGATGGAAAGTAAACCATGGAATGTTATTTCGTTAAATTGAAAATAGGGCTTTTATGGAAATGAAATCGTCCGCTTCTAACAGTTGTATTACAGTGTACAAAGCTCTGTAAACGATCAGTGAACTTAGAAGGTAAGGGATTTTAAATGTGACATTGCCTTTTTTTATTTATTAATAGTTTAATCCATTGTCACAGAAAAACAGTTTCGTATTTGGTTGTGAGAATATTAGAATGGCGAATACGTAAGAAAGCCAATGATTTTAAATGTCAAATAATTTTTTTTTGATAATTTTGACAAAGGTGAAATTGGTTTGGGTGAGAAATGTTGGTTTACCTGTTGCAGTCATCCTCAATCTGAGGAGAAGCAACACAACGAAAGAACAGAGCCCTGGGTACGCCTCAGATAATTTGGAAAGAGATCGAATGCACTGCCAATAGCAACAGATATGAAGCGATTAGATAAAAGTCTGGAAATTAGTATGTAGAAGGAAGTGAATGAGTAATGTCAAAAAGCAACAAGTTAGGGGTTGACTAAATCTTATGCCAGACTGTCTGGTGCCTTTGGGATGTCTCTCGACGATTCTCGGATGGTACGAAGAGATGGCCAGACATTAATGAGATTTAGGAAAAAACGTCCTCAGTCAGTCTTGCGGAACAATTTTTTTTTTTTTTTTTTTTTTGAAAGGAAGTTCAACGTGTTAACTGTTGGATCTTTGATGATGATTTAATTTTATTTATATATATATATATATATATATATATATATATATATATATATATATATATATATATATATATATATATATATATAATTAAATCATCAAAGATCCAACAGTTAACACGTTGAACTTCCTTTCAAAAAAAAAATAATAAGTTCCGTATTATTTCCAATCTGTTAGAAATAATACGGATATCTCGTCTCCAAACTTAATATTTAAAAAAAATTATCTTCACCATATTCAAAATGATTGTACAGTAGGCTTAATCTGACCAACAGTTTTTAATAGAAAATTGGTTGTTAAGTATGTGTATTTATATATGTACGTATGTAGTTATATATATATATATTATATATATATATATATATATATATATATATATATATATATATATATATATATATATATATATATATATATATATATATATATATATATATATATATATATATATATATATATATATATATATATATATATATATATATATATATATATATATATATATATACCTCCATACGACCATATATAAATACACATATTTAACAACCAATTTTACATTAAACTTGTTCAGATTAAGCCTACAGTCATTTTGAATATGATGAAGATAATTTTTTGGTTAAATATTAGGTTTGATGGAGACGAGATATCAGTATTATATATTTCCCACAGATTGACATCGTACAAGTTTGGAGTCATTTGAATAAATAATCAAACCGCACTATGTTAAATTCGTAAAAAAAAAGTACATGAACCGAACCAGACAATATTATAGCGAACATTAAATAAACATATGTCGATGACGAAAAATTCGATGAGGTAGAAATCGACAATGTATTGTGAATAGGTGTCATAAGTAGAACACTATAAGGCTTAAGAGAGCCCAGGGTCGCAAGTGGAACCAGGATGATGATGCAATGCTCAAAATAGGAATTAAGAAATAGATAAATGGGGTGAGTTCATTGAGACCCCAGGAGTCCCAAAGGATAGATGATAATGGTTATGGCCCCGTGCGGTATTGATGTGATGAGATGCATTCTTATGATGCTGCTGAGATAATGTTTAACGAGACAGTATTTTCTGCAAAGTAAAATTAAGGAAAAATTTGAGTCATTTGATAGGGCGAGGTAGCAGCTTATTTATATTTCCTTTGTGTTGTTTTCACACACGGCTCGACAGCTTATTTATTTATGATGAAATCAAAGAAGCTTTGAACTAGTCAGCCGGAAAAGTATTTTAAGGGAAGGGAATCAGTTTGTCATTCCAGTTCAAAATTACTCGGTGGAAAAAAATTGGGTGCAGTAAGAAGAAAAGTTTTTGGGTCGTAGCGATGTCTATTTTGTTTCAAGTTTGTTGTTTTCATGTATCCCTGTACTTGTTTATGCATTGCTAGAAGTAACCATTAACTTACATTATAATTTGGCGTTTTCCAAAATTATACTTTGCGATTAGTTTTAGTGAGACGAGGCAGAGGCAGACTAGAATGCTGTGCTCTGTAGGTGCTGATGGTAAACCAGATTGAATAAATGTGTTTATGACATTATGCCAATGTGTTACACTTGGTCATAGGTTCATTCATTGAAATAAAAAGGGTGTTTGTAATATTGAAATGTGTTGAAATGCATATACCTTCGTCGAAGAGAGTGTGGTTTGAGTGTAAAATATATGAATGAGTAAAAAGTTTTATGATACAGCGGGAATTGTTGAACAAAGTTTATATTGCTTCCCCGATGAAGTGTGAATATCGGACGCCTTTGAACTAGAAAGACAGAGCTGTTTTGGGGAGGTGTGTACGACGTGTGTGTGTGTGTGTGTGTGTGGACAGCCAATGACTCCGAAAACGAAGTAGATTGTTGACATAAAGGCTTTTGTGTTGGTTACTTTGAAAGTGTGAATAGAGTAATATCAGTTTGGAAGTGTATTTACAGTTTATTATCATTCGATTAATAACAGGATAAAGTGGAACCTGAGGGAAAGGTTAGCGAAAATATGGGAGATTTCTTTAACAGAAATATTTATACTACAGATTTCTCAAGTGGTTTTGCTTTTTCTTGTATGTTTGCATGAGCTTTCAAAATAGTATATAGGTATACACACGTACATCTCTTTGCTGGTATGTTTTTCTAAGGTTTTTATATTTGTTATAGGTTTCTCATCGACATTCTGATATTAAACTATCCTTTAGAGTATGTTCCCATTGCATAAAGCATGTCACAAACAGCAACCGGCAGCATATCGCACACACATCACAAACAGGTAAAATACAAGCCAACGACTTATTGGTAGTTCTTACCAGTATTTCATAAGATTATCCAGTAGTTATCAGTGTTTACTCTCCACTTACTGTCGTTAACTTGTTTTTAACTTATTTGTGATATTTAAGCGATAAATGAAGAATCTGTGTTTATATGTTCTGCTGTAGTGTGGATGATACCCGTGCGTGATAGATTTATGTTCGGAAGACTGGGGCAAGGTCAGAGTTCTTTACTCGACTATGCAGCGTAGGCATTACTTTAGGTTCTTTGCAGTGTCCCTTCGGCCCCCTTTCATTCCTTTTACTGTACCTCCGTTCATATTCCCTTTTTTTTCCATCTTACTTTCCTCAACCCTCTCCTAATAATTGATTCATAGTGCAGCTGCCCAGTTTTCCTCCTGTTACACTTTTCAGACCTTTTTAATATCAATTTCCCTTTTAGCGCCGAAAGACCTCGTAGGTCCCAACGCTTGACCTTTGGCCTAAATTCTATATTCTCTCTCTCTCTCTCTCTCTCTCTCTCTCTCTCTCTCTCTCTCTCTCTCTCTCTCTCTCTCTCTCTCTCTCTCTTTACTCAACTACAATAATACAGGTAATGATGTTCTCCCAAAAGTATTTCTCAAACGGACAGTTAACTTTGACCCATTTCCTCAGCCCAGATCAGTTGTTTCCTCCTCCTCCTCCTCCTCCTCGTGTCCTTCCTCCTCCCTTTCATCTTTTGAGGAACGCCCGGAACGGAGAATAGGAAGTAAAGCCATGTGAAGTAACGATGCTCTGAAAAGGCGTAATCCTCTTATAAAAGATGTAAACATGTTTTCGGTGCTTTTGAGCCGGCGCTATACATACGCAGGAAATTGGCGGAAATGAAACGGTGAGACTGAGGAAACGTGGGTATTTTCCCTCCATTCGATATCTGCATGTCTGCTCTTTATTGCTGACGCTGGGGAACTCATAATACATACATATACACTATGGTAATATATATATGTTTATGTATGTATGTATGTATATATATATACTCGTGTATATATATATATATATATATATATATATATATATATATATATATATATATATATATATATATATATATATGACAACAGCATATAATCCCTTCCTTCAGTAAAATGGGTGCATGTTAAATTATATATACTATATACAGTATATATATATATATATATATATATATATATATATATATATATATATATATATGCTGTATATATATACATACAGTATATATAATTTACCATGCACCCATTTTACAGAAGGATGGGGTGGTCCCAGAAGATGTAAGCATTCTGGGTTTCAGAAGGTATTACTGGATTGAGGTTGCTAGCCATATCCCCTACCGCACTGATGTTTAAGGGCGTATGTGCCGTTGTCATATAGCATTTTTATATCAATTGATTTATTTATTTTTTCATTTTAATACGTGAGATCTCTTCTTTTTGTATTTCCGTGTACCTTCTCTTACTTCCTAATGAGCACCATAGTCTTTGGAAGCTTGAATTTCAAGTCAGTGGCCCCTGTGGGCTTGTTCCATATAAATAGGGTTCATCTTCTGAATAATAATAATAATAATAGTAATTTCCTGGTGGTTTCCCATCCAGCCTCTGACCAGTCCCAGCTTTTCCAAACGGCACAGATCGAAAGACCACTGGCGTTGGTGTCTCCTTGGTCAGTGAGTTATGAAGGTGCTGACTCTTGGCCATTTATATTTCGTTTTTATCAAAAACACTGTCTGTAACGAGCGAGTAGCTAACAGCGTCGTTACTTACGATCCTCGAAAAGTTTTAAAGCCGTATATCCCCCTGTATGTTGACAGTCTTCACCCAGTTTCAGAGTCTGGTGTATGATTTGTATTTGTTGTAATCTCCAGTTACTGCAAATAAATGTATATCTCGACCATTGTGGACCGTTTACATGTCTGGGCTGAAAGAAATATGAGCACTTCGCTTTTATCGGCGCTGTACATCTTGTCTGCAGTTTCGGGTGCTGTGTTAAGGCCCGATTTTTGGTATAGGAACTTATCTGTGCTCACAGTTTGGGAAGGAATCCATTGCGGGTTATCTTCATGCAAGTTTCTTTGTTTATTTTTCATATAGAAAACAACTTAAATAATCTCAGTCGTAATAGATGTGATGTGCTATGTAATGTTCCTATTTTAAAAGATATTTTTTAATAAGTGACATTAATTTTTGCCCCTCTGAAGGTTCCTGTTGTGCTTACTCGGCTGTTTTATACGTCTTTGTAATGTTAGTCTTTGTGGATGTTGGTGTCCGAATTTTTGTATGGAAAAATCATATATTAACGTTTTATTGTCGTCCAGTAAACCATATTTACATTTCAAATGTAATATTTTCCATGTTAGTTTTTGTTTAAATAATTAATTGACGAAAGTATAAAAAAATCTTATATATATATATATGTGTGTGTGTGTGTGTGTGTGTGTGTGTGTATATATATATATATATATATATATATATATATATATAATGCGAAAATATATATAATACGGGAAACAAAATATGTCCATGAAGCCAAGTTGGGGATGTATGAAGGAATTGTTGAGCCACCTCTCCTACATGGAAACGAAGTGTAGATGATTGTGTAGTACATAGAGCAAAAAAAAAAAAGGAATTCATTTGGTTAGAAATTGTGACATTCTTAGAAGTGGTAAAAAAGGTTACCGTTGGTAAAAGGATCGCTGAGAGGTTTTTGAGATGGCCCGGTCATGTGGAAAGAATGGAGAACGATAGGTTGGTGAAAAAGTGTGGTAGGGGAAGGTAGTAGAAGAAGAATTTAAAAAGGAAGCGCAAGACTGCTTGCAAGAAGGGCGCATCGTGTGTCGGGGGTTTGGAAGCGTTGATGATGAGCCTCGTGTGTTGGTGTATGAAGCAGCTGTTAGTGTTACCTTTTTACTGCACCGATGTTCATCTGCGATTGAACCGTTAAAATATTGGTGTGAAAGTGATTGTCGTGCTTTTTTTTTTTTCACTGGAGCCACCTGCTGTTAAACGCTCGTTATTTGAATATGACATTTGAAAGAGAAACCACAATATATTTTTCGATTTTTTAGGTGCATCCGTATTTTGTAACATCCAGTAAATTTAAACGGCAGCAAGGTTAGATTTTGAATGGAAGCATTCACTTGTTTGCTTCGGGTTCATTCGTTATGAGCGTGTGTGCAGCGTCGTTGTAACTAGAGCCTACAGGGTTTAGTTTAGAGAATTCGTCAAGAAAGCATATTGCAAAATTCCGAGTATATATGTGTTTTCGATTTCAGCACTGTTTGTATTTTTAATAATTTTATTTTTTAAGTGAAAATTTATTTTATAAGTGGCGAGTTTGTAATGTCGTTTTATTCTGAATTAATTTAATGTTAGTAGTATGAAATTAAGCAAAACTTTTGCCGGCATGGGGTGTTGGTTCTATTTTCATATACACCATCTCCATTTTATTAAAGAAATTAAGAAATTTGGCTCTACTTGGTATTCAAACATTTTCCTATTAGTAATGTGGCCTTTTGCCATATTATCGCTCTTTATTAAGTGTATTACTGGCCTTGAAAGATCCACTGAGGGGGGAAAAGGGCACATCAGAGACAATAAAAATCAATGTACACTTAGTGAGAGTAACGATACAGATCAAATGGTAAGTTATTTAAAGAACAACCTTAAATCAATAAAGACCAATAAATAAAGCTATACAGAAATGCGAAAATGAGAAGTTAAGGGGCATTATGGCAAAGGCTTATGGGGATTTAAGTACCGCATCAGATTTCATTAGACTTCGATGGTTGACGTTATATACTTGTGGAAGAGGATCAACTAAGATTCGTAAACTAGTCTAGTGATTTGGCAAAGGAAACTAACTCTTGCTGCCGCTGTGTCCAGAAGGAAAAGTTACTTTGGTAGTGTACAACTACTTCATCAACATGAGGGAGAACGAATAACAGTTAACGAATGGTGCATGGACTTGCCTGAATTATGTGACTTCAAAGCTAGGAATCGTGTCACTAGTGAAATGCACGAACGTATAATACTAAGTTTGCTACATTATACATACATACATACATACATACATACATACATACATATATATATATATATATATATATATATATATATATATATATATATATATATAATTAGTTACTTAAAATAATCAAACTAAGAAAAGAATATACACATTTAGAGCAACTGCCCGCCTTCACCTTTACGTTGCGTGAGTTCAACAGCCTAAAAATAAGTTTGGCTATTTTGAATGGAAAAAAAAGAAAGGAAGAAAGAAGAAAAGAAGGTGAAAGACAGTTTTTCTTGTGATTTTTCTTAGTTACGAAACCTCTCTCTCTCTCTCTCTCTCTCTCTCTCTCTCTCTCTCTCTCTCTCTCTCTCTCTCTCATACACGAGCGCGCTCGCCCGTGCGTACGTGCTTGCGCTTCCAAACAGCCAACTTTCCTACTATTACCCCTTGCTTCATGTTCTTCTTCACTGCTGCGAGATGAAACAATTGGTTAGTATATGACGGAACTTTACCAGTGGTCGAAAAGCAAAAATCTCTCATTTTAGCGACAAACACCCAACCAGGCTCTCTGCCTCCACTTTTATATCCCAAATTATCTGTCCTCTGACGAGGACTGAATAAAACTCATGGAAGAGGCACCCTCGACTCTATACACATACATGCACACATACATAAACACACACACATTCCCCATGTGCCTGTTCCTAGAGATGGTGGCTCCAGAGGGTGTGTATGAATGTATGTATATAATATATACATACATACATTCATATATGTATATATATATATATATATATATATATATATATATATATATATATATATATATATATATATATATATTGGTATAAACCTGAAGGTTAAACACCCTCTGGAGCCCCCAACCTCTGTGGAACAGACATATGGGGAATGTGTGTGTGTGTATTTATGTATGTGTGTATAGAGTCAAGGGTGCCTTTTCCATGGGTTTCATCCAGTCCTCGTCAGAGGACAGATAATTTGGGATATAAAAGTGGAGGCAGAGTCTGTGGTTGTGTGTTTGTCGGTAAAATGAGAGATTTTTGCTTTTCGCTTATTGTTAAGTTCCGTCATTTATAACCCAATCGTTTCGTCTCGCAGCAGTCAAGAAGAAAATGAAGAAAAGGGTGATAGTGGGAAAGTTGGCTGTTTGGAAGCGCAAGCACGTACGCACGGGCGTGTGTATGTATGTGTGTGTGAGAGAGAAAGGGAGAGAGGGAAAGAAAGTTTCGTGACTAAGAAATATCACAAGAAAAACTGGCTTTCAGCCTCTTTTCTTCTTTCTTCTTTTCCTTTTTTTTCCATTACAAATAGCCAAAGTTATTTTTAGGCTGTTGAACTCACGCAATGTAAAGGTGAAAGGCTGGCAGTTGCTCTAAATGTGTATACTCTTTTCAGAGTTCCATTAGTTTATTTTAATACCAACACTTCGGAAATTAGTTTTAAGTTTTCTTACGTTATTTTTCTTATTATATTATATATATATATATATATATATATATATATATATATGTGTGTGTGTGTGTGTGTGTGTGTGTGTGTGTGTGTGTGTTTGTGTTTTCATACCAACATATATATATTATATATGTGTGTGTGTGTGTGCGTTTGTCTCCTCAGCATTAAGCCGTCTCCTGTAACAAATAGTGGCTCTATTGATTAATAAATAGCATTTGCTCGCTTTAATGCATGCCCCATAATTTGCATACCAGTAAAAGCTGTATGGAGGTGGTGAACATCAGGGTCAACCATACTGATTAGCACTCTTCACTAAAAAAGTTTGTCACTCTTAAGTCTGTCACTCTTAAGTCTTCCTTCACATTTTTATCGTAAGATGGAATACGTGCATTATGGGTGAACTGTTGCTTTTAATTATTATTATTATTAGAAGATGAACCCTATTTATATGGAACAAGCCCACAGGGGCCATAGACTTGAAATTCAAGTTTCCAAAGAATATGATGCTCATTAGGAAGTAAGAGAAGGTAAAGGGAAATACAGAAAGAAGAAATCTCGCTTATTAAAAAAATTAATAAACAAATAAATAGATAAAATGTATTAAAATGCAAGGAGAATACCATTTTTTTTGCCTATC
>NC_089744.1:25405000-25435000 GCF_040412425.1 Macrobrachium rosenbergii | reverse complement strand
AGATTAAAGGTATATACGGTTCAACTGAGGCACTCTCTCTCTCTCTCTCTCTCTCTCTCTCTCTCTCGCCAGTTATTCTGATTAGTTCTAGGAGAAATGGAAGCAGCAGCAGCAGCCCTTACGCTTAATGCATCGTGAGTGAATGGAATTCTCGTATAAAAGACGGATGTGGATGACAGATTAATTCGGCTTCGCTTGGTCCCAGAATCGAAAAAAGGGGGCCAACCACTTCTACCGATTATTGCTCTGCTCATGTAGGGAAAATGCATAACCTGTTGGCATGGGAAAGCAATAAGAGAGAGAGAGAGAGAGAGAGAGAGAGAGAGAGAGAGAGAGAGAGAGAGAGAGAGAGAGAGAGAGAGGAGCTAGTCATTTGGAGCTTTGGCTTGGTTGCTTTTTTATAACCTGCAGGTATTATCAGAAGGAATTTATTTTTATTATCAATAAGAGGTATTTTTGGTAAGAGAGAGAGAGAGAGAGAGAGAGAGAGAGAGAGAGAGAGAGAGAGAGAGAGAGAGAGAGAGTGGGGCTAGTCATTTGGACATGTGGTTTTGTTGTTTTTTGTAGCTGTTGTAGTTATTATAGCGAGGAGGTTTAGTTTATCATGGATGGTTACTTGAACAAAACAGATTGATCAGGAGTGTTAGTAGTTTGAAGCTGGGATTTTGTTGCTTTTATAACTTGTAGTTGTTATAACAAGGAATATTAGTTTACAATAACAAAAGTACATGTAATAAGAAGAGAGAGCCATTCGGAATTGTGATTTTGTCGTCTCTATAAATGTTGCAGTTATTATAACGATGAGCTTTTGTTTCATGCAGATGTGATATACGCACTGGACCTTATCGATGTTATTGATAACACTGGATTAACAATTTTACTGGAGTTAGATTTATAACAAATTGTTTTTAGATCCTTGAGCTTTCCTTTGGTCAGTTTGAGATTTATTTTTAATTAACTTTTGGCAGTCCTGATGGTCATTACGTCCAGTATTTTCCAGGCAGTTATTTAATTGTTTTTAATAAATTTTGCTAAGTTTTCCTGGAATTCCATGAAATTTTTCTTTTATTGTTTACCTGACAATTTCCTTCTGACGTTGACCTCGTATAGATTTAACCATACTGAAAATGTTATGCTCGCTCTTTTTTGTAGTTATATAATCGGCTAGATTTTTAAGTGCTAATAGTGAAAAATATTGTATATAGCCTAAATATAGAATTATTCGGTCTTTTATGCATACCACAAATCATTTACTTGTTTGACGAGGGTTAATTCATTATGATTACATAATTATATATATATATGGAAACAGAGACACGAATAATTTCTATATATCTCCAGTTATATGATCATATGTGAATTAGAATATGTATATCATATCATTTTATAGTCAAGTGTAAATGTTTACTATTAAATGGATTAGATGCTTAATTAATAAATATAAATATAAAAAAAATTATATTATTACAGCATGCCAAAAGAGACATTAGTTCATACAACCAAAGGAAATTTAGTTCTCATTAAATTGTACGGAGAAAGTCGTGTTAGAACCATCTGAATAAAAGACTTGAAACCTCGTAACCCACCTACCTACCGAAGCACAAGAGGGAGGTTTAACTGATAAAAGATAGGATTATCTACGCTTGTACAAAAAAGGTAATGTTAATAAAAATATTGACAGATTTGTTATATTATTGCTTATGATTTTGACAAATTTCTTCCGCAAATTGAGCTAATTATTTAAATACCAAAATTAATCTTTGTGGTATCTTTGCCTTTAATATTCGTCGATACTAAATACATGATTATTGTCGGTTTTGCAGTTAACTAAGTGCAAGTACCAATGAACATTAAAAGGAAAGAGGCCACCAGCTTAATTTGCGGAAGAAATTTGTCAAAATCATTAACAATACTGTGGGCCATTGCTTTTTTAAGTTCTCTTAATATAGGGAGTAAAGCAAAATCGATCACAAGAAATTACTGACAGTTTTAAAAAATACGAATGATGATTGAAAGGAGAGAATGAAAATATGAAGGGAAATGCGCTCTTTTTTAATATTACACCCAGTTTTCTTTTTAAACTTACCGTTATCACCGTGATAAACATTAAGAACTTTGAAGAACTTTGCATTTTTCTTGTTATCACATTTTGATATAATAAAAACAGATAATGATAGTAATAATCAATAGTTAAAGCAGAAATAGTAAATTTCAATGTCTGTACATACACATTTAGTGACGTTTTTATATCTACATTTTTTTCAAGTGTTTTAAATCTCCAGCCTTCTCTTTCAGTATCATTCGTTTTATAACTACAGTTTTTTCAAGTATTTTAAAACTTCAGCCTTTGCTTTCGGTGTCATTCGTTTTATAACTGCATTTTTTCAGATATTTTAAATCTCCAGCCTTCGCTTTCAGTATCGTTCGTTTTATAATTCTTTTTTTTCAAGTATTTTAAATCTCCAGCCTTCGTTTTCAATATCATTCGTTTTGTAAGTACATTTTTTTCAAGTATTTTAAATCTCCAGCCTTCGTTTTTAATATCATTCATTTTATAACTACATTTTCTCAAGTATTTCAAATCTCCGGCTTTCGCTTTTAATATTTTTAGTTTTATAGCTACATTTTTTTTCAAGTGTTTTAAATCTCCAGTCTTCGCTTTCAGTATCATTCGCTATATTACTGCATTTTTTCAAGTATTTTAAATCTCCAGCCTTCGTTTTTAATGTCATTCGTTTTATAACTACATTTTTTTCAAGTTTTTTAAGTCTCCAGCCTTCGCTTTCAGTATCATTCGTTTTATAACTGCATTTTTTTGTGTTTTAAATCTCCAGTCTTCGTTTTTAGTATCATTCGTTTTACAACTGCATTTTTTTCAAGTATATAAAATCTCAAGCCTTCGTTTTTAATATCATTTATTTTATAACTACATTTTTTCCAAGTGTTTTAAATCTCCAGCCATCGCTTTCAGTATCATTCGTTTCTTAACTGCATTTTTTTCAAGTATTTAAAATCTCCAGCCTTCGTTTTTAATATCATTCGTTTTATCACTACATTTTTTAAAAGCATTTTAAATCTCCAGCCTTCGCTTTCAGTCATTAGTTTCATAACTACATTTTTTTCAAGTATTTTAAATCTCCAGTCTTCGCTTTCATTATCATTCGGCATAGTGACTCAAGTGTCCTCCCCATCCATTAAAGTCCATTACAGACAGACAGACTATTACTTACTTGGAGTGAATGACTCACTGCCAGCCCCCTCTCACTTCCCATTGCCATGAAACCCATTACAGACCAGACTGGGTTTTATTTGCTCGTCTGAGATTTTGTGAATCGGCGTTAAAATAATACTTTTTTCATTTTTAGTAAAAAAAATGACATTTTTAATTTTTCTGAGCACATATTTTCAACATTTTGGGCCATATTTCCGGTATACATACTACGATGCATATACTTGCATAATTGAGTGTACTTCAATACCTGCATCCAATTATGACTGTTGTGTATATTTGATTACTTGCTTATGGGATCGTCAACATTTACTTTGTCAAAAATAGACTGAGTTTGTCATTTCACGAATATATATTAAGCTTTAGACTGGAAATGTTTTCGTGTTGACAGTAATTTACTCTTTATTTTCTTGTCCTAGTGAGTTCTTTGTCATTTTCCCTCTCCCCCCCCCCCCTTGTTCGGTTTTATGGGGACATTTATTACAGTCGAGACTTGTCCCGAGTATTGGTCAATTCATTTCTCTCATCGTCTAAATTAGGAGAGGCAATTTACTTGATGATCCCTGGCACCCTACCAGTGCCCAATCCATAGAGAAGAGGGGGAGGGGGGAAAGTGACTGGCGAAGTTTACTTATTCATTTTTTTTTTTTTTTTTTTTTGGCGTGATCCATTTTCTTTTGTCAGAACTGATAGGAGGTTCTGAACGCATACATTGTTGTTCTTTGGAGTTACTTAGAGAATGATGTAAGTTTTATGACCAGCAGGTTTTGTAATGAATTTTTCTCTTTCTCTTTGTCATTATGTGAAGTTCTAAACATTTTATTCCGTTGTAAATTTCTTCCACCATGAAATGTAAGAACAAATTCAGGAGATCGATAGACACTACCTTTTACTAAAAATAGCCAATTTTGCCAGACGTTAGTTGCAGAAAGCATTATTATTACCATAAGTTTTTTACCATAGCGCAAATATGGGCAAGGTCTAGGATAGCACTGTCTAGGTCCAATTGATCATGACAGTTTTGAGCGATAAGCAAGAAGAGGAATTGGCTTTTAAGTTCTTAATTACTAAACTTACTAATAACAAGCGTATCATACGTCGTCTTACGGATATATATATATATATATATATATATATATATATATATATATATATATATATATATATATATACACACACATATGCACACACATATAATGAGTGTGTGGTCTTGCAGTAATTGTCATCAGTTTGCTCTGATACAATTAGCAAACACTTTATTCATTTTATATTAACCGGATTCCTTTGTACACTTCATAGATCTTAATGCCCATTCCTGAAAATAATAACATGATCAAAAGATGAAATAAAATAAAAACATTTTTAAGGATAATTATCCCCCAGTGCTCAACTATAAAAAAATGTTCATTCATCTCTATTTCTCTCCTCTAGCCCGCTTTACTTCGTCACTGAACAATATTGATGCAATATGAGATCATTCTTTCCACGTCCTTTGGGAAGCTTAAATGGCCGAGAGAGTGTGTATGCGTGCGGTCTGTTTGCCAGTGGATTCCTTGGAAAGAGATTACAAGGCTCCTGGAAGAGGGTCTGGAAAAGCCGTTGCGCAAAGAGGCATCTGTTGAAATGGCTCCGAGAGGGACTGGAATTTACTTATCTCCACCAACTGAATTTCTGCGGTTCTTTTGCGTTGTTTTCGTCGTCAGGTTTTTTTTTTCGGGGGCGGTTGTTGGGAGTTGATGTCCTCGTGTTTGTGCGTGTGCGAGTGTTTTATATACCTGATTATTTTTCGAGGGCCTTCTCTTCATTTACGTAATTTTTGTAATTTGTGGAGTAATCGATATCTGGTAAAATGATAAAATTGTAATTTTTTAATGTAAGGACAACAAAAACTTATGGTTTAATATTGAAAATAACCCGTTTTTCGTTTTCATAAATTATCAGTTCAAATAGTAAGGAATTAGTTATTAAAGAATCTTTCACATATATTAATTTGCTAGGCACGATTTTATTAAAAATAACATTGAACTTCTCCATTCACCTTCGATATGATGGTGTAGCATTTTTGTAGTCTTGGAATCTCTCTCTCTCTCTCTCTCTCTCTCTCACTTGTTTATTCCGGTCCATTTAAGGATATCCCGTTGGGGATACAAAATTTAGTTAAGCTACAATTCCTCTAGCATTTGTGATCTGAAGTACGTTTACGTTATTTCATGAGCTGCTTTAATCACTTGGTATATTCTTGAAGTAGATTTCATTTATAGTTACTTTTTCCTTGTGCCTAATTTTATCGCGAATTTTATTCAACCGTGAAACGATGAGAAATGACATGGATTTGATGTTCAAATGTTTTATCTCTCTCTCTCTCTCTCTCTCTCTCTCTCTCTCTCTCTCTCTCTCTCTCTCTCTCTCTCTCTCTCTCTCGTCATTAATGATTTATCCTTTAATTTTTTTGTGTCATCTTTTCTTCCAGTAACGCTAATTGTGACTTTTTTTTTTTTATCTTTTTCAGGTAAGTAAATACTCATCTGACTTGGATGCAAGTTCCTTTGCGCTAAAGGTGAAAGGTAAGTGGCACGCTTTCACAGTTATTGCTTTTATTTGCTTTTATTCGGAGGACGAAGTAATGTGAAACGTGGACGCAGATTTACGAAACGAAGTCAAAGAGTATTTTTGCCTTTCTTGAGTTTTTATTTTTTTTTCTTTTTTCCTTTGCCGTGTCACTGCGTCGAAAGAGCTTATGTCTATGGACGCGGAAGAATTCTTTACTGCCAGATACGTACACATTTTTTGTTTGTGGATGTGTGGTTTATCTTGTAACTAATTCCATTACTCCTTTTAATATAATGTGTCAGTTGGATAGGTTGAACTTATATTTTTACCTGTATGGTTATCCTATTTCATTTTGATGCACAGGGTGAATTGTTGGAGGTCTGCCATCACAGTTTTATTTTTTAATACAGATATTATAAAACATTGTCGGTACTGAAGGAAAAATTAGTATTCAAAGTTCTAATCCAAAGTGGAAAGGACAGAAGCCTCCTCCTTGTAAGATTTGCGGATGTCCAACTGTGGGGAGGTGGGGGGGGGAGGGAGGGGTTGTCCTGACGTAAAATGCAATTCCGATGCATCGGCGTGCGGTTGCAAACGCAGACGAAGGAAAACAAAAACTCGACCCGACATATCAAGCTTCGCATTCCTGTCCCCCGCCAAGGCATCTGAGGTAAGACGCAGAATATGTGTTCGTTCGCCCCCCGGCGAAATAAGATATTCCGGACGTGCACGCCAAGAGGGAACTACAAATGGCCGCGTGTATGAGGAGGGTCACCGTCGGGATGTAGATAAGGTCCCTGCAGGATGTTATTGTTTCTCGGGACCCTCCTCCAGGATCAACAAGTGCTTGCCTACTAGACAAAAACTCCGTAGTTTGGCCTCTTATGGAACCCGACTATTTTTGTCCTTGTTTCCCACAAGAACATTTCTAGCTGTAACTGCCTGTATCGTGATGAGAAGTGAATGCGCGTTAAACACGAAATTTCGTGTGGGTTTCGGCCTAGCGTGATATCAGGGAGGTCGAGATGAAATGTGTGTAACGTCTGGACACGCCAAGGAAGGACAGATGTCCCTTCCCCTTTAAGTCTCTCGCGGGAGCTTCGGTAGGTGTCCCGGAAAGGGGTTTTTAACATTCTTCATGCAGCGTGCTCTCTCTCTCTCTCTCTCTCTCTCTCTCTCTCTCTCTCTCTCTCTCTCACAATTTTGCATTTTTGTGTGACTTTTCTCTTGCCTATCCAGCGGTTTATCGGCATGTCTACTTTTCTCTCTACTGGTAAACACTTTCTTGTGTGTATAATTCTCTCTCTCTCTCTCTCTCTCTCTCTCTCTCTCTCTCTCTCTCTCTCTCTCTGTATTATCAAAACGCACACATACGTTGACGTTGTTGCGTATTAATCTTTATGCTCTTATGGCTTGAATTTTTTTTCATCCTTGTTCTTTACATCTTGAGGCCTTGACACGGTATTTTTATTATTTATATATGTATATATATATATATATATATATATTATATATATATATATATGTATGTGTATGGGTGAATATATGTTTGTATGTATGTGTGTACATATATATATATATATATATATATATATATATATATATATATATATATATATATATATATATATATATATATATATATATTAAGAAATAAAGATACTTTGTCATGGTGTCAAGATATAAAAATGAGGATGGATATATATATATATATATATATATATATATATATATAGATATATATATATAGATATATATATATATATATATATATATATATATATATATATATATATATATATATATATATATATATATATATATATATATATATATATATATATATATATATTTTTTTTGTGTATATGTGTGTACAATGAATTTTATCACATCTTTGTCATGGTGTCAAGATATAATAATAAGGATATATATATATATATATATATATATATATATATATATATATATATATATATATATATATATATATATATATATTTTTGTGTGTATATATATGTGTGTGTACGAATGAATTTTATCACATCACCGTGATTTATATACAAGCATTAAGCTACAAACGTCCTTTAATATCCAATTCGCTAAACGTTGGCCGTGTGGTTAAATGCGCGTCACGATAGTCCTGTTCTCGTCTTCCGTGGTTCGAGCCCACTCGACGACGAACTTACTGTCAGCTAAATAAATTTCCCTTCGGGTAACATATATGAAAATATATTATTTCCGAGGTAGAGCGAATTGGATATTAAAAGACGTTTGTAGCTTAACGCTTATATATATATATGTATGTACATGTATATACGGCGATAGGCTCATTAATCTTAAAATTTTTTCTTATGGGCTCTCGAAGTGATTTGAAACTTTTTCAAACTTCAGATCAACTGGGCGCACAAAAAATACTGATGAAAGTCTTAAATATCCTAGGAGAGTGCTATTATCCTCTCTCTCTCTCTCTCTCTCTCTCTCTCTCTCTCTCTCTCTCTCTCTCTCTCTCCATCCTTCAGTAGTCCCTACCATAACGCAAAAACTGTTCATAGCTCCATTAAGGTGACCATCTTCTTACGCAGTGAGGTTCAGTCCCATAAACCGGAAAAAAGCCCCTTGAAATATTTCCCGTTTTAGTCGAGGTTTCAAAAGGAACTGATAGTCTTGAATCGCGTTTTTATATTTCAAACGAATCCATGAATTTTCTTTTGGTTAGAATTTCCTTTTTCTTGTTTGGCCGTCAGTCCTTTTTTTTATTTTTTTGTTTCCTAGGAAGTTTTGTTGTTGTTTCATTGTTTCGATGACGACGTCTAATTATAGTTTTGCTATTCTTCAAAGTTTAACGAAGGGGAAATGGTCTAGTATTAGAGATTTTATCTTAATTTTGGCCATTTTAAAAAATTTTCGGTGTTTCAGCAGGAAAAGTTTCTATTATTTGATTATGTAGAATGATGGTGTTTCTTAAACTTATTTATAGTCCCCTACCAATCAAATTCAAGAGAGTAGAGATTCCCCGTCTGCCTTTCTTTATCTCTCATTGTGTATGCTTTGCCTGTCCTTCAGTATCTGTGGAGCTCATTGCGACTCCTACACTGTTGAAGGAACTTAACCCGAACTTGGTAACATGGTAGACTTTTATCAATAGCTATGTCTGCTGTAGGGTGTCTTTCAGCTTGTCCCACTTACCTTGTCATCGCAACTGTTGCCCCACGGCAGAACGCATATATGTCAATTTTGGTACTAATGGAGATCATCTCTCTCTCTCTCTCTCTCTCTCTCTCTCTCTCTCTCTCTCTCTCTCTCTCTCTCTCTCTCTCTCTCTCTCTGTTTGTCAGTAGGTTTTGTCACACCCACTTTTTCTATTTTTCCAGACAAATTTAGAAAGATTCTCCAAACAAAATAATGAAATATTGTAAGGTGACATTTATAGTACATAGCTTAAGTGAGACTAGTCTTTAACATGACCTTCATTGTAGCTTGCTGTGTCGTTATAAAGGTGAATAGTATTATTACCATGATTATAGTTGATATTATTTTTATGCTGCCTGCATGAAATTTTGTGTATTTTGACGAGCAAATTTATGGCGACTTATATCATTATTTTAAGTATTTTGTGCTCTTCTGTTACCACGGCGATAGGATTAGGTAATAACATTGACATTGGAGTCGTAGGAATTACCAGTGTCCTACGGCCCTCAAGCACCATGTCCCAGGGTAGAAGAGTTACCCAGCTAATGGACGTCTTCATATGAGGCCGACGGCAATCACTTCATAGATCATGGAAAATGACGGTCATTTAAAACATAATTCTCTTTGGCTTGCGTGGTATGACACTCACAAATATAGAAGGGGGTCTAGTGTCAGGGAGCTCTTGTTAGCATTGAATTTTTAACTAACAGATTGTAAAGAATAGTTTTACAGTCCATTGTAAAATATTATCTGGTATTCTCTGCTTTGTTGTTGAAAATAAAATATTAATAATTCCTTAAGTTTTCTGGATATTCGCCGGCGTGGTGTAAAGAACATGAAGTGTATGATAGCAGATGAAGGTGGTGGCATGTGCTTGTAACGAAACCAGGGGGGAATGGAAGGACCCAAGTATTCGGGAAATGCCAGATTGTGTGAACGATAGAAGTTTATAGTTGATGTATTTTAGGATGAGGTTAATGTCTGTGATTTTTTTTAAGCTGTTGTAAGGCTGTGACATTTTTGTAAATTCGACATAATTTTGATTCTGCAGAGTTCGTACGGCAGCGGTTGTTGTCGTAATATTAGTCCAGAATATATCTTCTGTAATTTCAGTTTCATGTTTATATCCATCTCTGCATGATGTACCTTTCGGTGTGAAAGTTATTATATTTGTATATTTCTCCAGTTTGCGTTCGTTATTGTGAGACGCTTCACACATCTTTGTTCTCTTCGTTAGTATTTTGACCGTCCTTCATTTCGAAAACTGGAGTCTCCTGTACAATACACCCAAAGGACTATGTTGTGCATTAGCATATGTCCCTTTATTATGGAAGTGTCAGTAGAATTTCTGAAAGACTGATTTGCTGGGCATGTACGTCTGTCTGTATGCTGAGTATTTGCATGTTTTATTTTGAATACCTCTTGAACACATGTGTAGAGGAGAACTTTCGTGAATAACAATTTTCAGAATAACATTTTGTTCCTCTCTCTCTCGCTCCCTCTGTGTGTGTGTGTGTGTGTGTGTGTGTGTGTGTTTAGTGGCGATATGTAGTACAATATTTATATTGCTTGGGAATTGAATTGTAACTAGAAACCAGTATTTTTCTAACCCAGAAGAGAGGCACAGTTTAGTTGTGTTCTGTCCCTAAACGCGGTTGGAGGAACCGCCTCAGCAGACCTATTCATTGCGTGACTTCCTTTCAGTGATTAACTTCCTGCTTTCTACCTGTAAAATTGGAAAGAAGACCATTCCACCTGTGGGCCCTCACTAGAATACCTAATTGGGATTGTTCCGAGGCAGCGTGTTCTTACCTTGGATATATTTTTTATATGTTTCCATCTTTTCTTTTTATCTTTCTTAATAGATAGTAGTTCGATTATTTTCAAGAATTGTTCTTGAGTCCATTGATGGATCTGTTATGTGAGATTCGTATCCATCCGCTTCATTTGTGAATGAATTTGATGGTGTAAATTAGAGCGTTATATATATATATATACATTATATATATATATATATATATATATATATATATATATATATATATATATATATATATATATATATATATATATATTTATATCCTTTTATTTATTCAAATCTTTCCAAAAAAAGTTGTATCCTTAGGTAACCTTTGATTACTATATTTTAAAGCCACTTTCAAACTACGTCCAGTATAATCGTATACAGCTCGACGGCTGCAATAAATAAATCTTCACACTATGAGAATTTGTTTAGAAGTCAGTATACTACAAGAAGTGTTGGAAGTTGTCAGTTGTGAAACCGCTTTTTTTTTTCAACATAGTGAAAGGCGGGTGGCTTTCCCGTAGGGTTCATTGGCGTGACTCTTTATTGACACTACTTGTTGCTTCTGCGTTATAAGGTATGTATGAGGGTAAGAGTCATATAAATCAGCTTAATGTTTATTTATGGTTTGAGCGTTTATTTCCTCAATTATCGATGAAAATGGGTAGCTGCATTTTAACTATATATATATATATATATATATATATATATATATATATATATATATATATATATATATATATATATATATATATATATATATATATATATATATATATATATATATATATATATATATATATATATCATATTCATTCATTCGAGTTCTTGCACGAACAATAATTCAGTATTCAGGTTTCCTTATTAAATACTATTGCCGGGCAGTTAATTTTAAATATTTAACTCATATCCTTTAATTATTATGCTAAATATGGTCAGTAAACAAAATTTTTCTCTCTCTCTCTCTCTCTCTCTCTCTCTCTCTCTCTCTCTCTCTCTCTCTCTCTCTCTCTCTCTCTCTCTCAGACAACTACTATTGCTTAACCTGTACACATAATTTGTGAGTATATGTTTACAGTGAAAGGATTTTCCTTGTTAGCTCCCCCCTCAAAAAAAAAAATCCTCTTTTCAAATGCTCTCTTTTCGCAAAGATGCTGCCAGACCTTGTATTTATGTATGACTGAGGCAGAGGAGGAGCGTGGTAGGAGTCGTACGTCGGAACGTAGGCAAGAAGAAAAGGGGGTGAGGAAAATGAGAGGAGGAGGAGAGAGAAGTAGGAGTAGTAGTAGGATGAGAGGGCGAGCAGGAATCTCTCTCTCTCTCTCTCTCTCTCTCTCTCTCTCTCTCTCTCTCTCTCTCTCTCTCTCTCTCTCAGCCTCTCTGTGCGCCGACTCTATCGCGGGCGAGTGAAGAGAGAGCCTCTCTCTCTCTCTCTCTCTCTCTCTCTCTCTCTCTCTCTCAGACCGGAACGATTGATTCCCCATTCGCTGTCTTTTCTCCTTTTGTATTAATTAGTCCTTGTTTCTAACGATTCCTTAGCTTACTGGAATGTGCAGGGTTAGTTCATTTGGCCTTAGATTTCGTCGTTACGTTCTCTGTCGGGGAATATTGACCTTTTTAGAATCTGGAGGCGGTTTTTTTGCTTCTGCCGCCGTCGTCGTCGTCGTCGACCCGACCCGTCATGCCAGCTGCCAGTTAGCTTCTAGCGGATGACCCTATTTTTCTAAACCGTTGTTTGCTTTGACTCTCTCTCTCTCTCTCTCTCTCGTGTGTTTTCGTATGTCTGTCCTCTCTCTCTCTCTCTCTCTCTCTCTCTCTCTCTCTCTCTCTCTCTCTCTCTCTCTCTTGACCGTAGTTTAGCAGTTATTGATGGTTTCTTTGCATGCACGTTCAAGTAGGTAATAAAACTTGAATGTTTTAAGCAGTTTTGACCAGCGTGAGGGATTACAGAAAAATGAGAGAGAGAGAAAGAGAGAGAGAGAGAGAGAGAGAGAGAGAGAGAGAGAGAGAGAGAGAGAGGAGGGAGGGTGGGTCTGATTCCCGGTGGTCCGGCTGGTGGTGGTGGTGGTGGTGTTGGTGGTGGCGGTGGCGGCGGCGGTGGTGGTGGTGGGGGCTGTGGTGGAGGTAGAGATAGTGTTGGCGGTGGTGACTGACTGGCTGGCTCAGTTTGCCAGTTGGTGGCATACGCTGCCCGTAGTCAGGTGTCCGCGAAGCCCCCTTCCGAATTTGCATCCCCTCTCTCCCCCAAGACCTTATCTGCTCGAGCTTCCCTCACACACACCTTATCTCCGCCAAAGGGTATTAGAAAAGAAAAGTCGGATTTATATTTGGAAAAACATACAGAAAAAACACACACACCAGTTTTCATAATAGTCATAGCTGTTAAAAGCGTTAGTTTAGCCAGAGTATTTTCATGTCCTGCCTTATTCCATCGCATTCCCGGATTACTACATCGGCTACGTATCAGACAGTGTATTGAACAATCTATTATATATATGTACCTGAATCCTATGAGGTGCTGTGATGTGGTTTATCCTGAGTTTGTTGATCAATGTATGACTCCGTCTGTCAATGGTACTGGTATTACGTAAAAGGATGCTTCATTAATTATTAGATAAGGTATGCGCCATGAAAACTAAGTGCGTGACTATGATCTTCAGTATTTGTAGTTAAAGTTATTTGCTAACTCGGACCTTTCTGAACCAAGTAATCAAAGAGATTACAGAAACATCATGGTTCGCATAGTTTCCAAAACGGTAGCAGATAATTTGATGTGTCGCTTTAATCATCTATGAGAAAAAATAAAAGAATTTATATTTGTACCAAAAAAGAAAAAAGTCTAAAATGTTTCAAAAAGAAAATGTGGACATAATCCCAGTGGGCGTCAAGCAAAGCTCGGCGCCCCTTATAAACTTACTTTTCTTAGATTGACTATGAAACTGAACATAGAAAAAATGAAAATATGGATAAGAAATCAATGAATCTTTTCTTTTGATAACGAAAAGAAAAAATCTTGAAGTCTCTTGTTTAGGGAGCCCGGAAGCACTGGTGTCTCGCTGAAACCAAAAGGTCGTCTTCTTTCCACGACCATGAATTGCATTTTGGATAGTGGGCTTGTGGGAGGACGCCGCTCTGCTGCTTCGACTGACCTTATCTTGGACTGACTGACTGACCTTGTTTCGACAGCGATTCATTTGCTTTTTGACCTTATTGTATGTTATGTGTGTCTGTGTGTGTGTTTGAGAGAGAGAGCGAGAGAGATCCTGTACTGCTTGTTTGTGGATATGTCGAGCTCATAATTTTTTTGTTATTATTTTTGTTTGTGGAGATAGTTATTATTCATTGGTGATACGTGTATGTATGTGCTCTTGCATGCGTATGCATACTATATATATATATATATATATATATATATATATATATATATATATATATATATTTTACATATATATATACACACACACACACACACACACATATATATATATATATATATATATATATATATATATATATATATATACACACACTCACAATACTAGTGTGTTAATGTATTCAGGCATTAATTTGTAAAAAGTTATATCCAAGTTGAGTGTTTACAGCATAATTACTTTTTAAGAAAGTAGGATGGCATGTCGGTAATCTCTTGTAATTATTATTATCATTACTGTTCTCTGGACGTAATGGTTTAATTAGAGGCATTCTTGCAATTACGCGCGTTATTTTGACCCGCGATTTGCGCGACCTGAAAAGTGTGTCAGAGAGATGGCTAGAGATCATGCCTAAGTGTGGAGACTTGTGAATGAGGGTAATTTAGAACGTTTTAGATAAATAAAAAGGTTTGTAGCATAGGCTCATGTTGGTATCTTTGCTGTATTTGAGTCATAAGGTCTGTGATTATTTGTGCAACTTTTGGATAAACAGTTTGAGAGCCGTAATTGATGCAAAACTTTTGCTTTTGAATTTTCAAGAAACGGTATTTTCGACTGTGATATTATTGTACGTACCTTTGAACCTGACTCTTAATAAATATAAACTAGGAATTAGTTGTAAATAGCTCAGGGGAAATCCTAAGTTTTGGCGCCAAAATATCCTAATTGACAAGCTAAGGTAGGCAACACTTCCGCGGAAACACAGCCAAATGCCGTTTCGTTTTAGACAGCTCAGACGAATAGAGCGCCGTCTAATAGGCCATGAAATAAGGGCGTACGTAGACCGTGTTTGTGTGGAATACAGGAGATGTTTAGAGGGGAAAGGAAGCCAGAGTACCATAGACCGGGAGTGCCACCATTACGTTGTGCACGTGAGGTTGAACGGACAACATTGCACTGGTCGGGTCTTTTATTGATCCTGGGAACAAGCGTGTGGCTCTCTCCTCCTCCTATTCCCCTCCGCTACACGCCCTCCACCCTATCCCCCCACCTCTCCCAACTCTCTCTCCTCTCTCTCTCTCTCTCTCTCTCTCTCTCTCTCTCTCTCTCTCTCTCTCTCTCTCCCCCTGGCGAACATCTACCACCTCCTCCTTCCTTCCTCCCAACCCGGCTGTCTCCTATCCTTGCCTTGTCTTCCTTCCTCCCCCTGCCCCATCCCGACCCCTCTCTCTCTCTCTCTCTCTCTCTCTCTCTCTCTCTCTCTCTCTCTCTCTCTCTCTTTTCTTCCCTCCCCCCATCCATCTCTCCCAAGGACCTCCTCCTTTACATACATTTCCATCTCTCTAAGCGTTGTCCTTTCTACCTGTTACCTTTCCATGTCACGGCTCTATAATCCCGTCTCTCTCTCTCTCTCTCTCTCTCTCTCTCTCTCTCTCTCTCTCTCTCTCTCTCTCTCTCTCTCTCTCTCTCTCTTCTCTGTTTACTAGCTCAAACTAATACCCCGGAAGTTCTCCATACACTCTCTCTCTCTCTCTCTCTCTCTCTCTCTCTCTCTCTCTCTCTCTCTCTCTCTCTCTCTCTCTCTCGTTTGTGTGTGCGCGTGTGTGTGTATGTGTGTGAAAGAGAGAGTATGCGTGGGCATTGGTTCGTATTTACAACGCTGAACACTTTTACTGTCGTAAACTTTGTAGTAATGAATAAACATTTACTTAAAGTTATTGAAACTGAACCTCTCTCTCTCTCTCTCTCTCTCTCTCTCTCTCTCTCTCTCACACACACACACACACACACACACACACACACACACACATATATATATATATATATATATATATATATATATATATATATATATATATATATATATATATATATATATATATATATATATCTTTTGAGAAATACGCGCATATAGGAGCGGGTCAACCAATAAGCCAAAAGATAAAAGTTACCGAAGGTTAAGCCATGCATGCGCCCTGCAGCATCCATCTGCACATCTTTCGCCATCTGTCTCCTCTCACACGGATGCTCTGCGAGATCAGTTGACATCGTCCATTGATTTATGTTTTCATACTCCTCCTCCACCCGTCTTGCACCTCTGGCCTTGCTCTCCTTAACGAAGCTTCTGTCCTCTTCCTTGCTTTGTTCCGTTTCACCCCCGTTGGGCAGTTTTTCCTCATTTTCGATCCCTGCGTGTTCGGAAATGTTATTGGACACTTCCCTTTTTCAGGTTTCTATCTTGGATCCCTTGCCCTTTCATCTTTACAGCGTTTGCAGACTGAGTTCTTTGGTGGTTTCTGCCTTTTATCTGTGTTTTCCTTGTTTTGTTCTTTTTCTGGTTCATTCTCCTTGGCTTTCGGAAATGTGTCATGTGCGTTTTATCTCAGTTTATCTCTTCATTATCTTGTTCAGCAATCTCTCTTCTTCGTCTCTGATTTTCATTATTAAAGACTAATATCTTTTCTTCTGTTCGTGGCATAATGACATCAAATACAGGGTATTATATCAGCTCCTTCCTTTCATCTGCTTTGTATATATGTATGTATGTATGCATGTGTATAGTGTATAATCGTTCGATAGTTTTGCCCAAGTTGACTTTGTACTGCGAAATGATGAAAAGTGATGTATCCCTTGTCTTACTTATGAACATATGCCAATGATTCCTCAAAAAAGTTATGAGACTCTGTAGATGCGCTGAAAAGTAAAATATTGTAATTTTTTATTGCGATAATTGAAACTTGGCAAAGAATTATAAAAGACCTGGTTATGATGAGCTTTATGGTGACCCGTAATGCTTCCGGGCTTCTCATTGAAATATTTTGGAAAATGAAGCGTAGAGAATTCCATAAAATGGGTGTGACCTGAGAGGATATTCATCAAGAGTTTCTTTGCAATACTCAGGTAAGTTGAATTTCGAATAAATGCTGATCATCCATTTACCTGCTGAACACATCGGTTGAATGTATATCTTACAGTCAGATCGTATGTATTTTATTATTAATTTGAGAGAATGTTTGCAAAGGTCAGTCTCTGCTACCGGCTGTAGTTGTGTAGTGTCATAATTACAAACGGAAGCCTTCGGGCACATAGAATTAAGATTGTTCTTAGGCTTTACCACTTCATTTGCTAATATAGAGTTATTGTTCTTCTTTTCAGCTTTTCCATGTATTTACAAGGTCATTTTTGATTTGGGCTTCTCAAATAATTGGGATTTTTGTCTAGACAACTTAATTTTATAGTTTGACCTTTTTCATGACTGTCTGTGTTTTTTTTCTCTCGTGTGCAGTATTTAGCGATGATCTTGTTGATAACGTCACTGGAGTGGAATAATGTTCAGCTGAAGATCCGCTCATTAAAATGTATAAGACTTAATACCCGCTTCATATCTCAAAGTAAATTATTTATGTGTAGGTAGATATTTATTTGGAAAAAACTTTATCATGTGTTAATGTTATAAATGTTCACTGACGGCAAGCATAAAATTTATGTCAAGGCCAGAGTTATGAGTCCATTTAAAAATACTTGAGAATAGGAACTGTCAAGCCTTAGCAAATATTTTATGAATAAAAGACATTACAACAGTTCATTAATGTTCCTGTATTATGAAGAAAACTTGCACTTATTTTTTATTACTGAATTATTGTTATATTAAACTTTTTAACTCATCGGTCGGTCTTTATGTTACAGTGAAATGATTTATTACCTGATCTTTATATTAAATAATTTACATATTTTTCAGCTTTATACTGACTTCAGTGACAGGTCTTTTAGAAACTATGTGAATTATTTTACAGGTTTTTCAATGGTAGGTCTTTTTATGAACCTGTGAATTTTACCCTTACATAAAGATAGCTTTTATCACATCTGCATTATGTTAGGAGTGCACAGTAGGTGAATTCAGTTACGTATTCCACTACAGTTAATGCTTAACTAGTTTACTGGTTTTTGGTAGAGTCATTCAAAGCCAAATATCCCTGTTCTAACCCGGTAATCATCTGTCCATGTTCCAGGCTGTTATTCGCGTCGCCAACTATGTAGTAATTTCCGACCCCGTAATTTAAGTGTTCAGAAGCTTGTAATCATCTTACCTAGTCGTATTATGTGTAGTGTGTAGCTGTGATTCGTGTTATATATATATATATATATATATATATATATATATATATATATATATATATATATATATATATATATATATATATATATATATATATATACTACAGTATATGTGTGTGTATGTATGTGTGTAAGTTAAGTTTATACATTCTTGCCTGCCTTTTTGTGCGTATTTACTCATTTTATGTACACATGAAGTAACAGGTATGCAGTATATGTGTATGTATTAGCTTTAGACGAGAGAGAGAGAGAGAGAGTACACATGCAGGTGGTGGATCCCAGTGAGTGGAGGGAGTTTGTCTTGCAGTAGAGTGAAACGAGAGAGAGAGAGCGAGAGAGCGTATACCAACTCCACCAAATGATCCCATATAGTTCAAGAAGTATTTACATAAACAGGTAGCAGGTTGGGATCCGTGAGGAAGGACAACATCTGCTTGTATTAGAACAGGAGATAAATCATTTGTATAGTAGAATAAAGAATGTCAGTTTCAGGCCAAAGACTGTTTTAAAGTTATTTGGTTTTTAATTCTGGATTGGCATGATATTAATTTTTGAGTATCGTGATCATTTGTAATGTCCACTTCTTTGATTTGACATTTTTGATATTTTGAACTTGATCTGTATATTGTTATTTTAACTTACGTAGAAATGGGCAACTCGCTGCGTTAATCTTATGTGAATTAAAAGAGACAATAATTGCTGATTATTGGAAGCATAGCAGTCATGATAAGTTCAATTTACGCGTAGATTATGATAAATTCGTCAAAAACCATTTTTTCTTTGTTACTATTGAACCGTCCTGTAGACGGCTTTTATTTCAAAATAGAAAAAAGACGAAAAATTTAGAGAATCCGTTGCTAGAGAACTCTAGGCCCTTTAGAGAAGATGATTTGTAGGTCCGTCGCGTCTAAATCTCGTTCTAATGCATATGGACTCCCAAAGGGCCTCTCCTCCCGAGCCACTATGCATCGAGGGCCTTCTTTTAAGCCTAAATGTCTCTTCCCCCGCTTCCCCTCCACCCAACTCACCTCCCCCCTTTGAAGATACCAGCGGTTCTAAAACCATGAGAGGAATTTTCAAGATGGCGCCGATACTGTACTGCTCTATCACGTTTTTATCTTTTTTTTTTCTTTTAACATAACGCCATTGAGTGGAAGTCGATAATGTAGGTGGGTGTGTTTCGTGTGCGGTAGTTTGTCTGGTGCGGCAACGGGCGTGGGTGTAGGTCGCTGGTATGCTGATGCTTTTATATGTGTATGGTATGTATGTATGGACTTTTCGTCTTCAAAAAAGCTTTCCAGGTATTAAGAGCGAGGAAGGTGAATAAGTAAATCTGTGTAGCTTCGGGGAGAACAGATGTAACAGGAGAAAGGGGAGAGATTATAGGGAGGAACGCATAAAAAAAAAAAATCTCTTTCTCCTCTTCCCTCGTTCAACGATGAAGTGCTTATTGATGGGAATGAAATCCGTATGCATCCGTGTTTGCTTTGGATGTTTTCTTGTTGGTTTGTTTGTATAACTCGGGATTGCTACGGCCTACGAATGTTATGTCAAGGAGCATGAGGAGATTTCTTATGTTTGTTGAGCTGGGGGAGGAGAATCGATCGGTTGTGGATGTTAATGCAATCGTCTTTATATGTATGTATGATTGTGGGTATATAAGACAAGGTATGGTGTGTGTGTGTGTGTGTGTGTGTGTGTGTGTGTGTTGTATGTGTCATCATAGATGTTATACATCAATACAATGTAGATATATCAAAAAGCATACGGGAGGTTCTCCATGCAAGTAGTAGTATTCATATATGAGTATGATATATATATGTGTGTGTGTGTGTGTTTGTATGTGTGTGTGTGTGTGTTAAGAAAAACAAGTCGGACATGATTTGCTGCGACAACTCCCAGGCACAGCGGCGGCCACAAGAAAATACAGAGAGTGACAGAAGCGATCGTCTCCTCGTCCTCGCTTAAAGAAGTGAATCCCATGGAATGAATAGGGGATCTTGGCTTCAAATGAAACTCTGGCCTGGAGATACTGTTTACCTCCTCCACTCCCTCCTTCCCTTCCTCCCTCCCTCCCTCCCTCCCTCCCACTGTATCATTCCTGGATGAAATTTTCTCTCCGTGTCCTTCCCCCGCCCCCCTCAAGGACAAATTTGTCATGGATGTTTAGTTGTGTGTTGTAGACGTTAGGTCAGGGCAAAGATCTGAAACCGTCGGTTGCTGTAACATGTTTTGTCAGTACTTAGTATTATTATCATTGTATACTTTATACTTTCACATTTGTATAGGCATTATTTAATGACTACATGTGTACAGAGATTGACCTTAACATTTTCATTGATTCAAAGTGTGCTGTTTAATGTGTAACAGGTAAATGGATGTTTAATCTGATTGATACATATGATTCATTGTGATTTTAATCACTCGTGATATTTACACTGTTGAATAGAACATAAGTGTATTTCTGTGAGTTTTGGTAATCATGAATAACATTCAGTTCCCAAGAACATATTGTTTTTTTTTCACGTAATTATACAAATGTATTTCGCATTTATTGAATTGGGATATATATTAATAAAGATTTGCTTTGCAAAGTACTCATACGATTTGTTTACAGTGTAGGAAAGGCAATATGAAGCAGATTATTCTTAAACATTTATTTCGAGGGTTTAGGACAGATCGACAAATATTATTTGGCAGATTTTGTTACGTGTACAGCTAGAGAATTTTTCGTTTTCTTCAAACGAAATAATTTTTGTCATTCGGTAAAATATCAGGATTATTTTTTAAAAGAACTTTCGTGTAATTTTTTTCCTTTTTAAAATGAAATTGAATGTTATATGCATGTCTATAATTAGATCTTGCGCTGCCTGAGAGAGTAATACGTTCACATTACTTAGGGTTTCTCTTGAGGGGTTGGTTATACTGAAGAGGCATTGTTAATTGGTTTGCAGAGTGCTTCTTCTTCTCTTTGTATGTATTCGCTTGAAAAAGAATATTCCCTTATATCGTGGATTTCTTTATTTTGTTCTTGTTTTCCCATTCATTTTCCCGTCCTTTATACGTTAGTGCCTTATTCCTCCATTGTCATTGCGTGTCGGTTACATTTGTTTTTTAATTTATCATTTGCTTCCTGTTTAAGTCGATCCTGAATTATTTGGGATCCTGTAATGGGGGGTTGGCTGAGAATTTACCATTTTCACTTTTATTCTTATTCAGTTTGAAATACGGCCATCCAGCACTCATTTGTCTGATTCGTTTTGTTAGAAAGTATCTTATATTTATATTTCTCCCTTGGCCTTAAATTTTAGGTTTCTCTAGCATTACTTTAAGTACTTCCCGTGTATGTAAATAATTTTTTTCTGGATTCTGAATACACCTGTATTCAACCCTCAAAATGGTGATTCACAAGGGATCTGGATTAATATTGCCTGGTTCAGGTCAACAGGACACATGAGGAATTCTTTGATATATAAATGTGGATGGCGAAATACACTTAAATTCTGGAAGGGTCTAGGAACCTTAGTTCTGAAGTTCGTTTTTCAGTCTGAAGTTTCTCCTTTGCCTCCTTTAGGAAAGATTTCTGAGGTTTTGTTCGGTCACAGAAAGGCTTTTCGCTGTAATGATGCTTTTTTGTCAGATGAAGGCTTGTTATACTCGTTCAGTAGCTTGAAGTTCATGTGAACTCTGGCTATTAACAGAAAACTTCTTGCATGGGAAATGACTCTCTCTCTCTCTCTCTCTCTCTCTCTCTCTCTCTCTCTCTCTCTCTCTCTCTCTCTAATGTGTTCTGTATCTTTTTAGACGCTCTAATCGTTCTTTGGTTATTAACAGAAAACTTCTTACGTGGGAAATGACTCTCTCTCTCTCTCTCTCTCTCTCTCTCTCTCTCTCTCTCTCTCTCTCTCTCTCTCTCTCTCTCTCTCTCCCCTAATGTGCTGTATCTTTTTAGACGCTTTAACCGTTCTTTGGTTATTAACAGAAAACTTATGGCATGGGAAATGAGACTCTCTCTCTCTCTCTCTCTCTCTCTCGCTCTCCTGATGTGTTCTGTATCTTTGCAGACGCTCTAATCGTACTTTCCTTTTCAACCTTCCTCAAACAATTTTTGCTTTAATTGCTGCGGGTTTGACCCAGTTCTGTTTGGGTCTCGAGAGTCATGAAAGTTGTTGTTGTGATGATGGCGGGCAGCGAAGCGTCAGTGGAACGATAATGGTGTTGTTTGTTGCTTCCCGTCGATGTAAACAGATTGTGTTGGATACTTATCCGCATTTTTGTTACTTCCAGGCTTTGGTTTGCAGGTGGCATTTGACTTCTTTGGATGTAATCCGTTTGGATCATCTGATATTCATGAGAATAGCAGGCCTTTTCAGTGTAATCTTGTTGTTTTAAAAAATTCTACAGAATGTTCACACTTTTTTAACATTTACTTCTTCCTGCTTGGTTTGTTTGTAGTATATTCTGTGGTATCTGTTGCCTGATGCTGTGCCGTCAGTTGTTGACCAAGTTTTCTTCTTTTCTGCAGAAATTGTAGATGAACTTCGTGTGTATAAGAGGATGAATTATCCATCTATACTACTGAAATTCCTGTGGGGTTTCAGAAGTCTTTTACATTCATGCAGAAAATGTAACATGCTTGTTGAGATCTGTTCAAAATCATGTAGTGATATATTTTACATATTTCTGTATTTGTGGATCTTAACCTTGTATATTGAACAGTCTGCCACATGTGCGGGATTATTTGTTATGTAATAACATTCCACATAAACATCTAAATTACGCTGCGTACATTATAATGAGATGCTCCTCGACAGCTGTGTGGTTTTCCCATTTCACAGCCATTTTGGATGTCTAATTAGACATTCCTTTGCCCTCTTCCGCTTCTGCTCCCCATGACGAGAATGTAATGTTTCTCACTCTTCAAAGTTGGTTGGACCTTGATGTTGCTGAAGAGTTAATGGTGAATGTACCACAGTGGACTGAGTGCACACGTTCTTGTTCCGGTCACTGATTTTTTTTTTTCTTTTTTTTCCGATGGAAAGTCTAGCGAAGGATGTTCTTTTGATCAAGGTGTATGACCAAAATGAATTGAAGACACGTCTCTTTCGGGCACGCGGGACTCGTAATAGAAGGGTCCGTGGTTCGGGCCCGGTTTAACGCCATCTGTACATTAGGCTCAGAGCCAGGGAAAGGACTCGAAACCTCGAAAGAGGAAAGGCTTATGGTGAAAGGTGAGCATATATAATACTGAATATTCAAAGAGAGAGGGAGAGAGAGAATTGCGGAAGTTCAAACACCATTACTCCATCGATCTACGCCGTGTGTTAAGTTACCGAACGACCACAACAGACGCGATCCAAACCTGCGGGGTTGTTTGGGTCCTCCGTTCTTGCCTTTACCCGATTGAGCGACATGCGGTGCCTTTGTTTTGACTTGAGGAGACATTCCAAGTACCGAATATATTTGCTTATCAAGATACTTGAAAATGAAGGATGGTTTCCGAAGACACACTCTCTCTCTCTCTCTCTCTCTCTCTCTCTCTCTCTCTCTCTCTCTCTGTGTGTAAGGAAGTGTATACAAAGCCCATTATTTGTTCGCCCGTGTACAACAAGAAATTTATTATTTTGCTAATAAAAAAAGGCTTTGTAAAGAACCTTTCTGAATGATTCGGTTGCATTTAAACGCTAATGGAACGCAGCCGTCCTTCCATTAGAGACGTAAAAACGCTGAGTTTAAATATTGATTAAGAGTAAATCCGGCATTCCTGAAAATGAGGGCAGTTGTTTTTGTTTGTTCGCCGTGTTGTCTTGCTCGCTGGTAATTACCGTCACGATTTACGGCGATTGTTTTAAGCATATCATTGTTTGCAGTGATAGAGGGAGGATGGAATATGCAGGCAACGTTTCCTGTGGAGTAACGACGGTGCATTTTAAATGGTCACGTGCAGTATTAACTTTGTGAGCTTTCGTCTCGTTGCTGTATAAATATTTGTTGTACAATTTTATTTTTGTTGAATTGCATTATAAGTATCTTTTGAATATATAAATATTTGTTGTATTACTTTATCAGCGTTTGTTGAACTGCTTTATGAATATTCGTTCATTTACTTGGTTGGTTTTTCTCAATATGCAAAGGGTAAATGGACAGTCAGCACAATGGCCCTTTCTAGCCCAGGCCCGGGGAAACAAGAAAACGGAGAATGAGAAAGAAAGGTTGGATTTAACAATGGTGGAAATTGCTGGATACCTTATAATGTTATCTTTATGGCAAAAGAAATTTATGTGGTTTCATAAAAAAAGCAAGACTTTCAGACATTTCAAGAATGAAGTAAATTAATATGTTGGGAATCGAAAATTAAATGACATGGTTCTTTATTTTGATCTATCCCTATTTATAGAAAAATTGTAGTAAACATAACCAAATCTTTTGTAAAGGATTAAATATCAAGCTTAGCTTGTTGTTGCAAAATACAGTTGTGCTGTTTTTTTTTTTTCTCAAAGAAATGCATGAAAATCTCGTAGTATAATATAAACCAACATTTTCGCCTTAGAATTTTTCAGGGTACAAAAAAAAAAAAAAGAGATAACTAAACAACCGTAGACTGAACTGCTATTTTTTCCTCCTAACCGTTGCGTGATATGCGACTATAAGGAAGCTTCGAAATAAATCACGGCTGGTACTTCCACATTTCAGATGTATCTTTTCATTATCGCGAGTCTTCTATTTTTTACATTGAAGAACACAAAAGCCGTTCGTCCTCATTGGGATCCTTCTGTGTGGTTTTCGTTTTTGAATATATTGTTCCGAAGAAATTTGTTTTTTTCCTGTACACACAACCGCCTACGCTCAAAATGCGGTAATACGTAAGACCATTGATTTATGATTTTGCAGAAATGGACTGGTAAAACCCATAGGGGTTATAAATATATATATATATATATATATGTATATATATATAAATGTGCATATATATGTATATTTACGTATATATTATGTATATATAATAACGATTATAGGAATATTACGAAGAAGAAAGTATTTTATAATTACTAACGCGCTTGTTTGTGTATATATATATATATATATATATATATATATATATATATATATATATATATATATATATATATATATATATATATATGTATTAACTTTATCACATGCACAATTGGTCTGTGCATTAGTACAATTACTAACAGGGCCACATTCAAATTGGATGGTGTCTAGTGGGGATATTGATTCAAAAAAGTTACAAGCTTTCTAGGACAAATAGTCCTCATTCTCAAGTATCCGCACAATCCAGTTTGAATGAGGTCGTATTAGTAAAATATATATATATATATATATATATATATATATATATATATATATATATATATATATATATATATATATATATATATATATATATATATATATATATATATATATATATATGTATATATATTATATGTATATCATGCATGAGTGTTTTAGTAATTATGAGATACTTCCTTCTTTGCTGTCTTCCTGTATTGCTACTTACACCTTACTCGGGTAGAAATGTTGCTGTGAATTATATTTGTTCTTTGTTAGGTAACGTCAGGTTCAATCAGAGATGATCTCGAAGCAACAGGTATTGGTGTGTATGAACTCTTGTTCTTTTGATGTTTGGCTAGCCATTTTATGCTTTAAAAAATTTTTTCCAAAAAAATGTACGTTATTGGTAACCAGGAAGGGAAGCCATTGGGGAAAGATATGTAGTATTTGTTTTCATTTTATGAGAGAGAGAGAGAGAGAGAGAGAGAGAGAGAGAGAGAGAGAGAGAGAGAGAGAGAGAGAGAATCTTAGAAGGAGATAGTGGATAACACTCGCTATTCTGTAGAACAGTAGATAGTAACTCAGATAATACAGATTATAAGGTGTTAGATATGTTAATATAAGGCAGATGAGGATATAATGCGATTTAGATAATACGGCGTTAAAACGATAATATTTCGTCGACCAAAAGAGAAACAGCGAAAGATAAACTGAGTTTAAATATGGTGGTATCTGGAAAATTACTACTCAACAGTGTTTCTTTGTTGTACAGTTTCAAGGTCAAGTGTTTAAAGCAACGAGCAGCGCCTAATCCAGCATTCACGTTAATCCTATATGAAGTTAAAGCGCTAAAGAAACCAATCAGCAGATTTGAAATATATTACTTTAAAAAATCGTTAATTCGTTCATGTAACGATCAATACAAAGAGTCTTACTGACAACCAGCGTTAAACATTTTGTCTTGTATTTTATGTTTCCTCATAAAAGCAAAGCCAAGCAAAATCCCTTTAAGCTCTCCGCTTTTCGCTGCTCACTCATCAATTATGCAAATGATGAAGATAAACTATGTAATCAGCGTATGTTAATGGATTCACGTTTTAAAAGGAAGCTTTGCGGTAATGTTCCCGACATTTCTCCTGCGTAATTGACCTTTCAAGGCTCAGCTTGGGTCTCGTGCGACTCCTCCTCCTCCTCCTCCTTTCCCTTCAACCCACTGTTGGAAGAAATCGACTCCAGTTTTATTAATAATTTTTTTGTTTTTGTACTTGAAGGAACTTCCAGTTTTCCTGCGTCTGATTTTCTTCAAAGGAAAATCCTTTCTCATTGCTATACCTTTCAATTTTCTCCTCTACAGCCAGAAGTCGTATACCCAAACAAATGCTGTGATGAACGTTTTGAATATAAAGGCGTTTTATTTGCATTACAGTCTTTAAATCCCCTTCATACCGTTTTAACGCGTTTTAGAAGACTGACTGTGTGCAATTGATGAAAATATTTCCATTGAATGTCGCAATGTTACGTTTGGAACAATTGGCCCATTTTACTGAATTATGATTCATCATCATTATCAGCATCATCATAGACTTTGCAGCTCACACAGTCAGCATCATGTTCCTCCCTGCCCTGAGGAAAAAAGGAAAAATCCATTAAAACTTTGTGAGAGTAAATTCTTGGCCGTTCTATTGAAAACTTAAACTAGATTTAAAACTACATGTTTATCGAATTAGTCTCTCTCTCTCTCTCTCTCTCTCTCTCTCTCTCTCTCTCTCTCTCTCTCTCTCTCTCTCTCTCTCTCATATATATATATATATATATATATATATATATATATATATATATATATATATATATATATATATATATATATATATATATATATATATATATATATATATACATAGGCTATTCAACTGCAGATGTAAGAGAGTTGTTTTTCGTTATCCATCATCACATATGAAATTGTTTTGTTTCAGCGATAATATATTTGCCTTTTCAAAAGTGCCTTAACATGCAATTAAACTTCGGTTTTCGGCAGCATGCTTATATTCTGTTCATACCATTTATTATTATTATTATTATTATTATTATTATTATTATTATTATTATTATTATTATTATTATTATTATTATTCAGAAGGTGAACCCCATTCATATGGAACAAGCCCTTGGGACCACTTACTTGAAATTTAAGCTTCCAAAGAACATGGTGTTCATTAGAAAGAAGTAACAGAAGGTAAAGGGAAATACAAGAAAGAAGATATCGCTTATTAAAAAAATAAGTGAACAAATTAATAAATAAATAGATGAAAATGTAAGTAAATTATTAAGACGCAGGAAGATTTGTATTAGAATAGTAATGCACTGCATCTTCGCTTGAACTTTTGAAATTCCAATTGCACACCATCCTTAGCATTTTTTCTCATTATCCGTTGAACTTAAATTAGAGGGCACTGTAGATTAGTCCTGGCTATAATTCACAAGGAACTGCTTTATACGATTTCAGTAAAGACTCAGATTGCAGTTGAATCAAAACCACTTTCGGAATTGCCCTATCGTTTACCGATATTGGCAAGGCTGTTCGGATGAAAGGGGTGGTGGTTATAATAATAAGTATTATTATTATTATTATTATTATTATTATTATTATTATTATTATTATTATTATTATGTATGAAAGTCCACAGTTATATCAATAAATTGTACTGTTGATATAATTGTGGATTCTTTAAATACAACAATTTAATCACGTCATTGTAGATTTGTTAGCATTATTATTATTATTATTATTATTATTATTATTATTATTATTATTATTATTATTATTTTGTGTATAAAAGTCCACAATTATATCAATAAATTGTATTGTTGATACAATTGTGGATTTTTTAGATACGACAATTTGATCACGTCATTGTGGAATTTGTAGCATTATTATTATTATTATTATTATTATTATCTGAAAAAGAAGAGAAGTTAACTTTTCTCTGTGACGTACGGGGAACGGGAAGCTTTTATGCCACCAATCAGTCTTTCAAATTGCTGCCAAATATTGAAGGTATACTAGACTTCACTTAGATGTCTATTACGTCCACCCCATAAGCATTGATCTTCACCCCACTCTTCCAGAGGCCGGCCTCCTCAACAAAATTTAGATCATATGCATATACATTGTGTGTGTATGTATGTATATTATATATGTTTTAAAGGTATGATTATATATATATTTTTTAGGTATTGCTTATATGAGACTCGTTTTAAACTTCTTTACTTATTTATCTTTTTAATTTCCTATTTAATCTCGTTATGGCGTCAGTAACCTAGATGTTGTTACGCCAGGTTTAATAGCCACAAATCAATCAAAGTTCACTTTTCATAGGGTTGGTGTTTTCGACATTCCTCAGAAAGGATTACCAGTACTCTCTCTCTCTCTCTTTTCTTTCTTCTATGTACACACAGACTGGAAGCACACTTACATGTGCGCGCGCGTGTGTGTGTGTGTGTATGTTTAAAACTCAGGAAGATCGGAGAAATCTTGTCTCCTATCACTCGAATTTAAGCCTTGAAGTTTCGAGGAATCCATTTGCCAACTGAAGAAACTCAATCTCTGATAAGTTTTGAGGGGCGAATGATCAAGGAGGTGCGTTTGTGTTTCATTTTTATTTTAATTTTTATTCTGATTTACTGACTTTACTACTGGCTGCGTACATCTCCGTCAACCCGTTATGGCTTTACTGTCGAAAGGTTTCATTATTTAAAGAAAAGTAAAGTTATGTTCACTTCTTAAAATTCTGATTCTCTGTATTCTTCAACTCGTGCTTTTACATTATCCCAATAATGCTTTCCTGTCAAAAGCTTTCAGTATTTTAAGGAAATATATATATATATATATATATATATATATATATATATATATATATATATATATATATATATATATTATTGTTTGTGTGTGTATTTAAAGTGCAAAAGTTAAAAAGGATGCGAATAAAAATAATGCATTGTATAAAAATCACTTCATTAATTTCAAATGTGTTGTGATTCCCTCACACTTGATTTGCTTCTTGTAAAAGAAGCGGTATTGATAGTTTTACCAAGAACTTGCTTTCAAGGAAGCCCTTGGGAGTCTTCTGTTTACTTCTCTGCTGCCCACGCTGCTCGTTAAAGTTAGTCAGAATAGACGTCGTAAAATGCTGTTAGGTTGAGCTGTCGACTAGTTTTAGTTCCTTTCTTTTCTAACCTTTTTTTCACACCACATGGTTGGAAAAATTATCCAGGACATAGGCAGTAGAGATTATCTGAAAAAAAAAACCCTTCTATGAGAGGTTAAGCCATGCTGTTTTTATTTTTTCCCCTACACCTCTCCATAAAGGAGTAATTCTTTTGTCTTTGTAAGTAGTTTTACAGAACATGAGCAAATATGATAGCGGATATAAATCACATAC
>NC_089744.1:25392500-25402500 GCF_040412425.1 Macrobrachium rosenbergii | reverse complement strand
GTTCAGCGTCAAAGGAAGTGAATGGCTCGGCCATATTTCGGTATTGATTGGCGATTTCCGACTGAGGTGACGTCTATTTCCGACTGGGGCGATGAACCCGTGTTTGAAATTGCAGGGATGAAACAATCAGAAAATTCTGTTCATTAAACTGGAGAGAATTAACCGCGTAGTTAATGAAGAAAGCGTCTTTAAAGAATCGATCTACTAATGTGAGTGGATTTGGGCCTTGAATTGTATGCGCGTGAGATGCAGGGTGCTTGAAATGAGATATGTCCATTTTCTGAAGCTTGGAATGTGAGAAAGTCTCTTTTGAGAGTTTTCATTTCCTTTATGCCACTTTCTGACAATTGAGAGGCATCCGCAATGCATATTCATTTCAACAAAACTGACCTCCAGAATGGGACGCCCCCTCTCTCTCTCTCTCTCTCTCTCTCTCTAGTTTTGATAACCTCCGAAGTTTATCTCTTCGTATATTCCAAATAACACCGTCCGTTTCCACCATCTCATCCTGTGAAGGTTTCAAAACATGAATACTTGGTCTTGCGTAGTGCAGTGAAGTGCGGAGATGTCATCACCGCGCACTGGAATCGGTGGATTTGGTCAGTACGTCCTCTTCACAAAGCCAAATTCGGCTTAATGGACAAGATCATTATCTCGCTTGCAGTAAATGAAGGTTTGACACCCGTTGTGGGTGCAGGTAACGTCAGTGGAAACTTGGTTCAATTTCCCCTCCCTTTATGGCCAGGTTTCTCAGGCGAATAACTCGCCGCATTGGAAATGTCAAGAGGTCAGTGCTTAGGTGGTTAATAACAAAGTACTGTAGTCTTCTTGTCTTCTTTGTCAGCCAGCCTTCCCATTATTTTAGTTCTCCGCCTCCATTTCGTTTGTTTTTGTGTTAAGAGCATTTTGGAAGTGAGACTGAGATTAATATAGTAGCCACAATAAAGCTCAGGTAGGAGTTTTAATGAGCTTTCCTAAGCGAACGTCAGCGACCTGAAATGGGAAGGTAACTGTGTTAGCAGACAGACAGAATAAAGAGAGTTCCGTCTATAGTTGACGGAAGAAGCTGAACTTCCTTTCTTAGGTTTAATGTTCTTACTTACACGTTCCCAGAAAATAACTTATTAACAATTAGCTAGGCCTTTAATTGAGTGATTGATGGATGTTTCACTGGACAGGCTTGAACAACAACGCTATTGTTGCCAGGAAACTTTTAGCTTGTATTTTTATTGTGACACTTTGGTGGCTGGTATTTTTGCAAGAGTATAATGTTGTGCTGTTATGTAGCCATCCGTGTTCTGTAGTATTTACAGGGAATCAGATTTGCAGAATTATTTTTCCCAGACCTTCAATTGCCCGTTGTTTAAAATCATGTAAATTTCCACTATTTTTTACCATTTAACCTCTCTGCGTGGCCCTCTTGAATTAGCCTTCAGTCCTTTTAATTTTATGTTTTTAGACTTTGGTTTTATGAGAACTTTTCACTTCCAGGGGTTTTATGGAGGTAAAGAAGATTAGAGAGATTAAAGGAAGGAAAGTTATAATGAGTTTGAGCAAGATTACTTCCACGCTGCTTTCAAAAATCATTTCACTATGTTATCAGTTTCATGTCCTTGAAATTGAGAGGAATTCGTTTCTCTCTCTCTCTCTCTCTCTCTCTCTCTCTCTCTCTCTCTCTCTCTCTCTCTCTCTCTCTCTCTCGCACACACACACACATCTGTAATAATTTTTCACTTGTTGACTCGATATTACAACGTTTAAACATTAAATTGTCATATTTGGTTTTTGTTGGTTTAATAAAAAATAGTTAACGCTGTAATACTTGAAAGAAAAATTCTTTTACTCATGCTTGTTTCTTTACAGAGATTTTGTTATTATAGTGTATCCGGAATTTTAATCCTGTTTCCATGTTAGAGGAAGATTTAACATTACGGAGTGAGATGGAGACTGGTGCATTCATACTATTATTTATATTATATAATCTTACTTAATTATCAATGGGTGAGTTGCACTTCACTATTGTTCTTCGCTCGCGTCGATCTCTTGGAGCAAGAAATAAACGACCTTTAAAAGAAAGTTAATATAAACTAGAGGCGGCGGCCCTTTTAACGCTACTTATTTTAATATTGTTATCTCGCGAGGTCTCTGCGCCTTGAGTTGTTCACTGGAGGAGAAGCAACTTTGTTTCACAGTGATGAGAGGGACGCTGACATCAAAGGACTCCGACGGGTGCTGTCAAATTCACCATCATTCGGTGCCTTGTCTCAGGCCATCTTTCAGTATTAGTTTACTACTTTCACGCTTCCCTTAAGTGGTTTATTTTGTGTTCCTACATCCTCTGTTGGGGTTAGTTACATTGATGTTCTTGCTTCTGTTACTTATCACTCCATGACTTGCAAAATCATTTTTTTTTATCATTTCAGTGTTTCCTACTTACCTTTGCCTCGTACTGTTTGAAATCTTCTAGAGGTTTTATGCCTTTTGATTTTATAAACACTGGTTTCACAGTGTATCTGTATGGCTTGTTGTTTAAGATTTCCCCCCAAAATTAAAATTTACTCTCTCTCTCTCTCTCTCTCTCTCTCTCTCTCTCTCTCTCTCTCTCTCTCTCTCTCTCTCTCTCTCTCTCTCTCTCTCTCTACGACTTTCGTTTTCGGCCTCTGCTCAGAAAGATGAATTATTACCATAACGTTGAAGCACTAAAGGAAGAGACTCTGTTCTCCGTATGCAATTATGCTTTGCGAAGAAAACTGATGATTTTACTCAAAATTGGCTTCTGTCTTAACTCTGAAGGTTACTTTTCTCTACTTTTTTATCATTGGGAGCTTGACGTTTGCTTGTTAGGAGTTGTGGTGTTTGAAGTGTTCAGTACTCTGTGCCTAGAGAGGGTGATTATAAGCCTATTTAGTTTTTATGTTTTTGTTATATTCAGCATCAGGTGGGATATGTTTTGCTGATTTGGGTTTTTGAATCATATTTCGTCTTTGCATTTAGAAGCCGAAAGGTTTGTATTTTTAATGTTGGCTTATTTATTGTATCTCTTATTGTAGAATTGTAGTGGATTTCTTGTTGCCCTTGGCTTGGTGAACTTTGATTCGTTTCCTACCATGGAGTGACTGAATTCGATTACTTAAGTCATCCAGAATTTTGCGACTGATAAGTCATCCTTCCGTTTCTCACTAAGCATAAATGCCATAACTCTTCAACACAAGCCTGTGTGCGTGATCCCTCCTTCAATTTCAATAGTCGGCCGGTGTCAGAGCAGTCCTCTTTCAAATCTTTAAGAAGAGTGTGCCGAACCCTCTTCCATTCTATATAACCCCCCTCTCTCTCTCTCCCTCCCCGTAGATTTATCCATGTGGCTTTTCTTGGATCGCGGGTTTGAATAGAGGATGAATTTTATTGGGTTTGAGGTCAGTGGGTCGCTGCTGTCGGTCACAAGTCAAAGGGTAAAGGTCACTCGCGTAAAAGTCCTTCTTCCTATTGGCCTGGATCCATTGGATAATGTCTTCCTTTCCAATGGTACGCAATGGGAAAGTCGCTAGTATTATTATTATTATTATTATTTAGATTTTATATAAATTTCTTGATAAAAGTTAAAAATTTTAGTATTTTAAGGTCGTAGGAATGATTGAACTATAGTTGTATTTTTAGAATATCTGCTTTACGAGACTTGGCAGTATTCATTATTTTACAGTTTTGTGTATGTATATATACTGTACACACACACATATATATATATATATATATATATAATTACGCACACACAGACACACACACACACACACACATATATATATATATATATATATATATATATATATATATATATATATATATATACCACGCGTGTTCAAGATGTCTACATTATTTCACTTTTCTGGAAACACGTACATTAAATATCAGTTGCTATACGGAAGGAGTTTTCGGATATCGTACTGATAAATCTAACTTTCTTTTTAAACGTCTAACCTCCAGATACATGCCATGTGTGGACTTTGATATTTGATTTTATTTTATTTACGAAAACGTTTATACTGGTTTTCTTCGGGTTCTCCAGTGGATGGAATGAATCTCAGAATGGATTCACATCCCAGAAGCTGATGGGATTAGAAATCTTTCCTTCACTCTTGATGCAAACTATGCGACATATTCTTCTATGTCGTAATTGTGCGTGATAGAATTTCCATTTCTTGGGTGAGATTTTTCTTGTGGACCAGTCGCGTTTTTCTGTAATGTTCTCCACATGATGTATTCCGAATGTTATGATAGTTTAGATAATTATCCTTACATTGAGAGAGAGAGAGAGAGAGAGAGAGAGTTTACATTCTGGTATAAGTACAGAATTTATTGTTTGTTTGTCTGTGTAGGACATTATGTCTGTACATTTCTCTTTCCCATCTTCTAAGCTTTCTCTCGAGTTAATATGATCCTCATTACTTCCACTATACCATAGCTTTGTTTATTTTTTTTTTTTCTCATATTTGTCCCTCCATGGTAACCATTCCTCTTCTTTTGGTTTCTTCCTCCTTTTCTCTCTCCCTTCCATTCCCACTCATGCAATGTTTCTCTCATCTGTTGACGTTTCTTGCTCTCCTCATCTGCCTCCATCTCCCATCTTCCTGTTCCCGTGTCCTCTCCCGCATTTCTTCCTCTTTCCTTGGCGCTGCTGTCCATCAATCTTCCTTAGGCGCCGTAAGGCTGGGCGTCCCCTTTTGCAGTTGCTTTATACTCTCGGGAATTCAGCGTTAAGCTGATGAAACGGCGCTGGACTGTTTTATCCTTTCCAGTTTTCGAATGGATTTTCTCTTCTTGTATTCTCAGAACGTCTGTTTCTGTTCATTTCATTCTCTTGGCAAGGTCAACATTTTCACTTCATGTTTTTCAGGGGCATTTTGATCGAGTGAATTTTTATTTGTTTTTTGTTCACAAGTCAAGTTTTGGATATTATTCTCAACTGCTTTGAAACGGATCGGTATATATCATGTTCAATAGAGATTTTTCCCAGTAACATCAAGGTTCCGAATTAATGTATATTACACTCTCTTTCCTTAACTAATATACAGCATTTTTCGTATCGTATTATTAATCTTGAACCATAATTATGCTCACTCGTTTATTAAAGATTTGAAATTGGCGAGCTTTGCTATTTCTTGCTGGATGCTTTCACTTCATTTTACCGAGAATTTTTTCTCATTACGTCATCTGGGTCTTAACTCCTTTAGCTTACTCAAGTGACAGGAAAAATCACGTCCCATTTTACCTACATTGCGCCATCACACTTCAATTTCACACTTCGTCAGCCAAGCGAAGTTGCACTGTTATGAGAGGGTCAGGAAGTCAAGGGGCACTCGCGTGTGATCTAGCCTGGGCAAAATGAGAATTTACTTTTCATGCAAAATCTCTTATGCTCTTGAGTATAGTAATCCTTTCAATTTTTTTTTTACTAAATTTCTTTTTTATCAAATTTTGTAGTTCTGTTTGCTTTTGGCTTCTTTGTGTGTTCAAAGACAGACAGACAGGAATTAAAATCCTCACAAGAAGGAAAAACAAAACTGAATATTGTATGAAGTGGCTTTCACCAAGTGAAATCTTCTTTTATAGAGAAAACGTATAAAACTTCACCCCGCCTTCTCCTCTCGCGTTTTCCTCCGAAGGGAGGCTTGGCTTTATTGAAAAAGTAAATTGAATGGCTGCTGTTTAATAGCTTTGTAGCTAACCGTTTGGGACACTCGAGAAAACGTGGAGGAAAGTGTTGACCTCTTTTTTTCGTTTTTTTTTTTTTACAGGGCAAGGTTCGATAACATTTCTCAAGGAAAACTAGGCTACATGTACAGTATGTATTGGGTTCTAATGCTGATCTTAAAACATGAGTGTAAATTCTCCTTGATTATAGTATTGGATAGAATGGTTTTAAGGAAACAGTAGTTATTAGGATGGAAAGCTTTGTACTTGTGTATGCTGGCATAAGTATAGAAAATACCTTAATTTTTTACGTACATTTCACGTGTATCTTATACCCTTCGTTACTCAAGTAAATTTTACCAAGCGTATATGAATAAATATAGAAAGGGTTTTTAAAAGAATGTTACTTGTGTTTAAAGTACGATGATAGCATGCTTTGCATGGCTTATCTAAACTTGAGTAATGATCATTTTACTGTGAGGAGACAAACAATTCTGTCTTAGACATCTAATATTACGGTAACGGTGATTCTCTTGACCGAAAATATTGTCGTTAATCGAAGCTTTTGAGGTGTATTTCATAGATAGGCAATCCAAGAGGAAGGGAGCTGAGCATGAATTGCCTAACTTTAGCTACGTAAGTGAGTATAACAGTCACGCCAGTGTTATATTTCTGAAAACCGGCACGACTCGAGTTTTACCCAATGGAATACCATTCATAAATTCAGCGAATGAAGTGTCTGGTGTGGATGATAATGGTGATGAATTTTGTGTACAGCAGACTTTCATTGCTGTTGTCTGGTTCTGCCGACGCAGGCGAGGAGGAGGAGGAGGACGACGACGACGACGACGACTCAGGGGATGGCAAATTAGTACCGGTGGAGGATTGATGTGCAGCATTTGAACGTGGGGAAATTTAACTCGTCGCGTTCAGCCTTTGTTGATGTAGTTTGCGTTTCATTTCTGTCTGTATCACTGTGCACAAAAGTGGTTGTGTAACACGGTGCAGTGTATTCTCTCTCTTGCTATTTCTTTGTACCTGTCTATCTGTTTATCTACCTATCTATCTATAAATATATATAATTATATAATTATATATATATATATATATATATATATATATATATATATATGCATATATATATCCAGTGTTAGCGTAACTGAAAACTCGTCGTTCCCCAATCCATTCGGTGGTTCGAGTTCACCTGGTGATGGATCGCTTGCCACTTATGAATTCCCCTTCGGTGTTTATTCCGAAGTTGAGTGAATTTAATATTAAACGACATTTGTAGCTTAATGTATGCGAGTGGTGATAAAAATTCACATATATTCATGTGTATATACATACACACACACACACATATATATATATATATATATATATATATATATATATATATATATATATATATATATATATATATATATATATATATATATCAGTGAACCTCTATAAATAACGTTATTTGCAACGGGTATTATCTTAACCGCAATTACATAGTCTCTTACAGAGTTGTCAGTGTTGACGACAGAAAAATAAGTGAAATGTGATAGCACGAAGCCGTAGACTTTCCTTTCTAGGTTCTTGAAAGTTGGACGAAAGCTACGCTCATGACCTGAGCGACAAGGAAAGATGGGATTAAAACTTGTTTATACTTTGCTGACTTTTAAGCTTTTTTAAGAGGGAAATACGTCACTTGACTTTTATACTTTTATACGTGCTGACATATAATCGCCACACACACACACACACACACACACACACACACACACACACACACACACACACACACACACACACACAGTGGCTGTGATTGTCACCACACCAGTTCAAGAGCCAGAGTTAGTTTACGTTTAGTCCAATGAACTGTATTATATATATATATATATATATATATATATATATATATATATATATATATATATATATATATATATGAATGACACAAAACACTTAAAGAAAAAGCGTGAACAATGTCACCTAACAAAGCTACTATATGATAGTTTCCGTCGACACCCTTTATTATGAATTTACACATAGCCGGAGGCTATTCTAATTAACCAGATTCATTTACTACGATGCGCCTATCCTTGATAGACCTTTAATTGGAACGGGGTTTTGGACCAAATGTCATTTCGTGGTGGTGATTTGTATCGGCGTCACAGGTTATCAGTGTAGTTCTTTTTTTATCTTTTGTATTTGTTTTCTGTTTATTTGCGCTTGAAATTCGTTGTAGGTGAGGTTAAGAGTTTATGAACATAAAAGGTAGTTCAGATTTACAGTGAGGAAAAAACACACACATTTATGGGGGTTCGTGCAGCTGACAGGCAAAGATATAACTGCATGTCAAATGCAAATGAGCAGGATTACGTAATCATCAATTAAGCACCATAGCCTTGCACCTGAAAGGTAGACTCTAATGGAAAACGGGTACATCTGTGGAACATGGCTTTCGAGATCGCAGTGAGAGAGAGAGAGAGAGAGAGAGAGAGAGAGAGAGAGAGAGAGCGAGCGCTCAGTCGCACCTTTCCTCAGAGTCCCAGGTAGGTCGTGCCAGGCAGGCGTCCACCTCGGCGGGCGGAGGAGGCCGACGGAGGGAGGAGCGGCTGCTCTCCCATTTGTCGGAGTTGTCGTCGGAATTTTTGGGGTTTAAAGAGACCCCGGAGGAGGAAAATCAAGTCCTCTGTAAAGCTCTGGACGACTTGAAGTCACGGCAGTCTCTGAAATTATCTCTGGGGGACCAGGATTGGCCAGGGTGTAACAGGGGCGGAGTGAAGGGAACCTGGGCGGGGCGGAAGGTCTTGGGGTGGGGATGGGCGCGGTCCGACCACGCCTCTGCCATCACCTCCTTCCCCCTTCCCCCTCCCCCTCCCCGCGTCGACCAAGATCGATTTGTAGGGAACCAGAGAGAGAGAGAGAGAGCCACTTTCCTTTCTCTCTCCTTCCCTCCTTTCAGAGAGATCCTTTCCTCTCTCTCTCTCTCTCTCTCTCTCTCTCTCTCTCTCTCTCTCTCTCTCTCTCTCTCTCTCTCTCTCTCAGGAAGTCATCCTACCTCTTCCTATGAGTTCCCGTAACTAAAGTCTCTCTCTCTCTCTCTCTCTCTCTCTCTCTCTCTGAGGTAACATGGCCTTCATTTCTTTTTCCTCATCTGCTTCCTCCCCCCCCTCCACCTCCTCCTCCTCCTCTAGCACGTTTCCTCATCCCTCCCCCTATCCAACGCAACTCTGCCGTTTCACATCCCTCTCCTCCACCTATAAGCATCACCTGCAACTCTCTCTCTCTCTCTCTCTCTCTCTCTCTCTCTCTCTCTCTCTCTCTCTCTCTCTCTCTCTCTCTCTCTCTCTCTCCATACCATATTGACTGTGGCATCTTTTCCCTGTGTGATTGTAAGGATAGAATCTGTAGCACTCATACTACACACGATGTTGACTACATGACCATGTTTGCTTTTACTGTTCCAAGACTTCCTTTCTTTATTTTATTTTCCTTCCCTCTAGCAGTTTTCAGTGAAGCATTTGTTTATACTGTTTTGTTGTATCTTAAATATTTGGTATCTAATGACCGTAAATATTAGTTTCTTGGTAATATAAATCTGGTTGGTGTTTGTATCGGTATTATTAAAATTTATCACTTGACCAATAAGTGTTATTTCGTACAATTACAGCATAATAATATCAGAAGCGGGAAAATCCAATATATATTATCTTTTGTTAGGACCATGAAAAAGTAGAAGCATGCCGCTAGAAAATTGATTGAAATAACTCTCAAAACAGCATTACAGTTTGCTAAGTTGTGTCATTTAAAGGTGTTTTTTAAGTTTGCGAAGACTGACTGTAAAAACTTGTACGCAAACTTTTTAGTTAAGAAGGTTCAGTAAAATGCAAGTGACGTAGAACAAATTTTATTGTGAAAAGTGGCATGTAACCTCTTTGAGATATATTAGCGTTGCACGAGTTAATCAGTGTTTAAAAGTTCAACATTTTGCGTTCTCATTACTTATTTTATTTGTTGCTTTCTTGTTATTTATTTTATTTGTCCAATATTGTTAGCGCAGTTTTTCTTTATCATTGCTTTTACTGACATGTCTGCTTTCAGCACACTTAATTCGTGAATTATTTAGTCTGAAATTGTGTGGAAAGAATGACCTCTTTTCCATAATTTTTCATTTGTTTAGACACTCAGTTTGCTAAAAAAAATATTAATGCGTCAAACTGCGTTTGAAGCTGTTCGTAAAAATTGTAGTTTATGCGAAATGTTACATTCTCTCTCTCTCTCTCTCTCTCTCTCTCTCTCTCTCTCTCTCTCTCTCTCTCTC
>NC_089744.1:25365000-25390000 GCF_040412425.1 Macrobrachium rosenbergii | reverse complement strand
CCGTCTGTGTGTGTGTGTGTGTGTGTGTGTGTGTGTGTGTGTGCGTGCGTGAGAAATGGGGCACACTGAAGCAGGGGAATATAGGGCACAATTTGAATGAATGTGTTCGGGAAAAGTATTAAAAAGTGCTTGAAATTCCGGAGCATGGCACAGGTGTAATACAGAATACAAGCGATTTAAATAAATATGCTGAAAAGGGTTGGCGTACCTTGGTATGTTTTATTCATGCTGACTTATTGCTGAAGCAACGTAAGGTCGATATTTGCATGTTTTGCTTCAAACGGGTTATTGAATATGACATTTGCTCTTTTGTCATTTGGTTGTTACAGCGATATTGTAATGGCGCCTCTTAAATCACGTTCCTTTACAAAAGACTTTGCTCTATAACCAGTCACTTGGATAATTGAGGACCCGTAGGGTGAGACCGCTATTTATTATTTATTAACATTTCCATCATCATTTAGTGCGCATAGATGCACTTGCATACACACAGGGGTGCAAATTCAGCCATGATTATTTCATCGCGGTGGTTTTTGTTGTTGGAAGTATTATTCCAAAAGACTTTTTCCAGTTTCACTTGTAAGCGTTCAGAGATTTTGGTCGTTGGAATGGCCAAGATCTACCAGCTATTTTCAGACCTTCAGACCTGTAGAGTACGACAGGTTTTTCTATTTTTGGACTAGCTGTTACTGTTTTCTCAACAACCTTAGAGCTTGAAATGGATAATTTCTTCCTGAAGGATTCTTTTCAAGAGTTTTGGCTATTTATGTCTTTCTCTTCTCTCGGTGGCTCTAGAGCGTTGAAACTGTGGTTCTGGAGCGTTGAAACTACATACTGCTCAATGTTGCTTTTAATGATTTACAGTCAAGATCCAGTTACGGATTTCCCGAGGTTTCCTTGACGAAATATTTGCCTTTTCCTATTGTTTTCGGTCAGTGAAAATATCGTTTTGGATAGAGAAAAGGTTGTTGGAAGTTAAAATTCACTTTCTTCTCATTTTCCTGTGTTACGTTCTTCTCACCTATTTTTATTCCTGAAAGTTTTAACATTTGTAGACTAATTTTTTAGTGGTTCTTATACGTCGAAAGTATAGGAATTTACCAAAGGGTATTTGTCCACTGCTATGAATTCTTACCAAAGTTTATGAATCTGCAAGATCAGTCTCAGTCACCGAAATGAATATGGCATCTTACGCATATTTCATGGATTTTGGAAGAACTTTATCTTAGCGAAGAATTGGGAGGAAATTAGACATTTGGAGTTCTGTCAGTTGTTTCTTGATTTATTGCCCCAATATACCAGAAATCATATGGGATGATTGTAATTTGGCCTTCAGTGAAAGTGGATCGTTGTCCAATGAAGAATTATGATTTCATTTTACAGTCAGTCAAGATCTGCTTGGTGGGGAGCGGATAATTTTTTGTACTATAAATCGGCACGATTTTTAGCGGCTAGCTCGATTTCAGTGGACGAGCTTATTTTGACAATAAGCTGGATCTTTTATAATATATATATATATATATATATATATATATATATATATATATATATATATATATATATATATATATATATATATATATATATATATTACGCCCTCTTTCGCTATTATGTATTATATATATAAAATATGTATGTGTATATATATATACACATACATATTTTATATATATAATACATAATAGCGAAGGCGCGAGTAAGAGTCAGCTTCTACAAACTTACTAATTTGTTCAGACAACAAACAGGCAGGTCAGTAACTCTTGCGAGCGGAAATCTAGCATCTGACAGTAGACGAATGAAAAGAGGTCACCACACAATCATTTGTGTTTGTTGACAGATGAATATATACATATAAACTGAAGCTGTGATACAGCCATAAACTGAAGTTGTGGTACATATCGCTGAAATGCTGACATTGTAATGCGTATGGTAATAAAGATACATTTAACATGACAGTAATGTGAATGGAGATATATGTATAAAAGATGCATGAGATATGCTGTGTTTCTTGTGTTCGCATGTTTCGCGTGCGGAGATGTTGTTGTGAGGAGATTAGCGAGCCAGGTGAGATGATGGTGTGTGGGGTCCACGTGGGACCCTACAGGACTCTTCCCCTTGGAGAGGCCTGTGGTTGTAGGCTGGTGTCTGGGATGTATGCTGGCTTTTGGCAGTCGATGGAGACCCACGTTGTCCTGCCGTCCATACTGTCATGTGGTAGGCTTTGTGTCATCTCGGGATGATACAGTATGATCCCGAGTAGGCTGGGTAAAGCTGGGGCTGTGTGTGCGTCTACCGGGATGAACACATATTTTGCATTCTGCAGCTCGCTGGGGACGTACACTTTTCTGGTCACCTGGTAGGTCGTCCTGGCTGGCATTATCCGTTCTACCGCTTTTCAGGTGTCAGATGGGGATGTTGGGCTCGTTTGAGCTTGAAAGACATCTGTTGGCAATGTTAGTGCTTGGCTGTATAGGATTTCCGCTGGAGGTGCATTAAATGCTGCGTGCAGTGTCGTTCTTACGCCCAGTAAGACCCATGGTAACTCCTTTCTCCAGCTCCTGCCTTGACATATGGTGGTGATTGATGCTTTCAATGACTGGTGTAGCCTTTCGATGATGCCATTAGCTTCTGGATTGTAGGCCGTCGTGTGTGTTATCTTTGTCCCCAAACTGTCTGCAAGGGCATTCCACAGAGCAGAAGTGAAGTTGGCTCCCTTGTCACTCCTGATGATCTTCGGAACTCCGTGTCTGCTGACCCATCCAATGAGGGCTTTCACCCAACTTTCCACAGTCTGTTGCCATATTGGTATTTCTTCAGGCCACCCGGTATTTCTGTCGATGGTGGTGAACAGGTATCTGTTCCCCCTCGGAGGTGGTTAGGGGTCCCACTATGGCGATGTGGATGTGGGCAAGTTGGTGGTGTGATTTTTTACGTCTGACACGGGATGCATTCTCTCATCCAGTTTTTTATGTCCTTTTCCTTCACCACCAGATGTACCACTCTGCTATGATTTGGACGGTTGACCAGCCTGATGAGTGGGACAGGTTGTGGGTGAGTGTGAAGGCTTTTCTTCTGAGGCTTTCTGGCAGATAGAGGTGAGGGTATCCAGTACTCATTTCGCAGGCGATGGTCGTCTCTCCATTGTTCATTGACAGGTCGCTCCATGTAAAGGAGGGGTTGTCCCTCTGCAGTCGCTGTAGGTCCACCTCGTCTCCTCGTGCTTCTGCTATTTCAGGATAGGCTATCTTGAGCTGGATGGTGTTGATGCAGTTTCTTGATAACGCATCTGCCATGGTGTTTGCTGAACCCTTCAAGTATTTGATGGTGCAGAAGTGTTCAGGTATTGCTGACAGGTGCTGCTGTTGCCATGCTGACCTTGCATCTGCTGACTTTGTGAAGGCGTGCACCAAGGGTTGATGGTCTGTTAGCACAACAAACTGTCATCCCTTGAGCATGTGACGGAAGTGGCGACGGGTCTGTAGACTGCTAGAAGCTCCCTGTTGAAAGTGGAGTATTTCTGTTCCACTGTCGTTAGCTTCTTGTTAAAGAACGCCAGCAGACGACGACTATCATCCATGTCCTGCTCTAGTATGGCGCCAATCGCCGTGCTACTTGCGTCTGTTGTCAGCATGAGAGACCTATGGGGTAGAGGAAAAATTAATGTGGTTGCAGAGGTTAATGCTTTTTTTTGCTAAAAGAAATGCATTATCTTGATTTTCTGACCAATTTAACTTTTTATGTTTTCCTTGTAGGCACTGATATACCGGGCTCATAATTTTAGCAATGATGGGGATGAATCTATGGTAATAGTTGATTAGTCCTGAAAATTCATGTACTGCTTTAATTGTTGGTTTTGGGAAGTCGGTGATTGCTTTTACTTTTTCTGGTAGGGGTTTAATGCCCTCTGGGCTTACTTGATGTCTCAGGAATTCCACCGTTTTCTTTGCCCATTTCCATTTGTCTTCCCTTACTATTAGTCCATTTTCTTTGAGTATTTGCAGTACTTTTTTGACGCCTTTAAGATGGTGCTTAAGGGTGGAGCTAAGTATGAAGATATCATCGATGTAGACCACACAGAATGGAAGGTTGACAAGCAGTTCGTCCGTGAGCCTTTGAAAGGTTGGCCCTGCGTTGTGAAGGCCGAAACAGCTGTAGGTGAACATGTAGGTGCCAAAAGGGGTAATGATCGCAGTCTTCTCTATATCTTCCTTCGCTACTGGAACTTGGAAGTATCCCTTCAGCAGGGTTATTTTGGTGAAGATCTTTGCTCCGTTCATCTGGTTGGTTATGTCTGCTATGTTCGGCAACTGGTATCTATTTGGCTTCATTTTGACGTTCAGTTGCTGGTAGCCTCCGCACAGGTGCCACGTTCCATCGGGTTTTGGTACCATATGAAGGGGGAATGCTCATGGACTGAGGGTTTTTTGGCATATTCCCACATTCTCTTTCTGATTGAACACTTGTTTGGCATAGGGGAGCTTCTCGGCTGCTAAACGCCTGAAACGTGAGTGGATTGGGGGCCTTCAGTTTCTATATGGTGCTGGATGTTGTGTTTTGCTGGTTTGGTCAAGTCTTGCTGCAGGTTGTCTTTGAAAACCTCTTGGTAGTCTTGTAGAAGTTGTCGTATTTCCAGTGGTGGGGCGGCTGCTGCGATGGGGCATATTTGTCGTCTCTGCTGCTGTGGTGACGGTGCGATAGTGGTTTGTCTGTGTGGCTGTTGAAGAGATGATGTCGAAGTTGTTTTTGGGGTCAATTGTTTTGATGCTACGTCCACTAGCGGGTTGTGTGCTGTTAGGAAGTTTGCTCCTAACAGTGCTAGTGTCACATCTGCTGTGATGAAGGTCCAACTGTAGTCTTTCCCATTGAATGACACATTCATATCGCGCCTCCCATACATCTTCATATCGCGCCTCCCGTACATCTTGAGTGGTGCTCCGCTGGCATTGGATATGTGGAGGTTGGTAGGTGGAGCAGGAGTGAGGCATTCATTCAGACTGGCTGGCACAAATGACCTGCATGCTCCAGTGTCGATGACCAATTCTGTGTCTGACCTTTCGTCCCTGATGAAGAAACACGTGGAGCCTTTACGTTAGTACCTGGAAGACAGACAGCATTGGGCAGGTTCAGTTTCTCTTACGAGGCAACCGGTCTGCTCACCACTGACGTTTAGTTGGATGGGTCGTAGGTGCGACCCTCTTGCATTTTTTTTTAAACAGGCAACCTTTGTCACGTTTGCGGGCTTTATGCCCAAATCTCCAGTGGACGTAGCACTTACCTTCTGGTGTTTGTCTTTCTTCTGTCTGCTCTTCCCTTTGATGAATTGCTTGGGTAAGTTTTGTTTGTGGGTGGTGGCAGTAACTTGTCAGTGCAGTCGAGATTGCTCCCATTGTAACTACGCTCGGAAAACCTTAATGAAACGCTAGAGAGTGAAATTTTTTCCTAAGCTGAATTAACATTGGTAGAATACAGCATCCACTAGTATATATATATTCAAATGATTTTGGAGAGGACTTAATTCATCACAATAGACAAAAATCAATAAGGTCAATGAATTAAAATTGTAACAGGACACTGGTACTGTCCCATGTTCATCAAAATGCAATTTCTTTCCATTGTTCATTGTTTCAAAAATTGCGTAGTTTCGTACTCTGGTCATTGGTAAGTGCAGTTAGTTGTAAATGCAAGATTTTATTTTTCACCCCTTAAGAATTAGGATAAAGAAAATTTCCTTATTATATTAGTAAATAAGACGAGCACAGTCGTAAAAGCGGCGTCTTCCCTTCTGTTAATGAAAGATAAACCAATTCATTTCAAACTCATTAATAGATAAATGTTTAGAATTTCCACCCATCTGCTGATTCATTAATAATCGATAAAATGTCTTATGTTTTGTATAGCTTTATAACTCATTCACATTCGCTACAAACATGAGAAACAACCGCTCAGATCAGAATCATCAGTCCCTCCATTGTTGTGTACTCTTTTGTTCCCCTTGTTTCGTATCTTTTCAAGTGTTGTTCAAAGACCTCGGCCTATGAATCATTAGGCGATTTGCAAGGTGACAGCGAGATGGAGTCAAATTCATTTACGGGGCAATCGGATAGCGGTGCATGATCTCATTGTGTGAGCATTCAGAGCTCCCAAGCGGATCCCTCAGAGCCCTTAATAGTATCAGATCCTAAGTACGAGTTTTCAGTGGCCATAGTCGGTTATAATGGCCATTTCAGGAGCTCCTTAAACGTTTTGGTCAGTTGCCTTTTATGCTAGACTTTTCGCGTATTGAGGTTGTTGATTTCTCTGTTTCCAATTTGATTGGCAAGATACTTTAGATTGATTATGTTATAACTGAGTACTGCAGTAATATTAAAATTTTTTTGGTAGGTTATATATTTGTTGATTTTTTTCATTATTTGTGAAAACTAAAAAGTTCTTGAGAGACTATTCGGGTCTCCAAGCGTGGAAAACTCCTGAGGAAATCTAGCCCTGACAGTGAACGCTTTCAAAGTATTCTATATGAAAGATAATCGGTTAAAGTCAATTATTTGAAAACCGAATGTGAGTTCGAAGTATTGTGTTAAAAGACGGAGCATATCCGACATCTTCATAATTTTAATGGTTCAGACATCCACTTAAAAACTGTAATACATGTATTTAAAAACTGTGATACATACTTTTACCGAAGGCATTATTCTAGACAAAGGCAAGATTATTTCTGCTGTTCCACAAAACCGGACATTCTGACATTCAAGAGTGAATACATTTTCATGTAGTGAATTTTAAAATTTTTGCATCATACACCAACTTTCAAATATATATTAGTTTGCTTTGCCTCTCTGTAAGACACTGTTGCTACACCTATCTGGATACATTGTTTGTTTTTGTTTTAATTACATTGTTTGTTTTTGTTTTAATAACGTATTACTTATTATTACTGACGCATTACATATTATTATTTCTTATTACTAACGGATTACTTATTATTTTATTTCTTGAAATTGTATCTGATGCTTAGGCTGAATTTTTTTTTTACAAGTTTGTATGTTTTTTACGACTGCGGATTTTTTTTAAATTTTATAACATGTTTTGTAGAATTACGTTTTTATATAAATGAAAAATGATAATTCAGGAATATTTGAAATTTGTAATATAGAAATCATTAGGTTAAAACTCCAGAAATACGAAATACGGAAAGGAGACTACTTTCAGCCATTCGAAAGCTTTCTTTCAATTACTGAATGAGATGAGAGAGAGAAATAAGGTTACCCATATCCCTTTTCCCGACTTTGCAAAATAAAGAATAAAAACCCGCCACCTCTTTCCCCTATTTCCTTTCTCCCTCCCCACCACTCCCCTACCTCCAACTCACCCCCTCGCCCTTGGAAGACCAAATATGGATTTCCTGCGATGGAAGAAGGTATTTAAGCTCAACTTGCCCCCAAGACCTTCTCACGTTCGCCTTCCCCAATTAATGGGTGTTCGATGTCCATCCTTGGGGATTTGAAAGGAGCATTTGATGCCCCTCCCCACGGCCCCCTACCCCTCTGTAGAACTATCCCTCCTACTCCTACTCCTCCTCCTGACTTTACTTCTCTTCTTCGCCTTCTTCCGACTCTTCATGTTTCTTGCCTCCTCATCTTCCTTTGAGACCTTTCGAAATGGAGTTTGGGTTTTTCGCATTTGATGTAATTTGCCCCATCTTCGTCTTTTTATGTCTGGCAACCACTTTATGCGTTTGCTGCTTTATCTCATATCCATTTTGTTTTCTCTTTCGGTAAAATGTTCAACCGAACATGAGTCTGAATGTAATACGCAAGAGCATTAATGTTATTGGTGAATGAGGGTTCATTGATATTATTTTGGTGTTGGTTTACGTCATGAAGTTGTAAAATATTTTATTATTTTGCGAACAAACTTGCTTCTAATCTATATTTTTTATCAGCTAGGCTGAAATGAGGTGTGGGAGATTTTTATCCACGTAAAAACGTTCCATTCAAGTCCAGATTTCCTTAACCTTTTTCTTTCGGTTCTTTGCTCAAGTTGGACGGTAAGTCATCCGAACTTTGCTTATGAATAAAAAGACCTGCGAGTTTACTTTGTTGTTTACATGTGGACCTTCGATTTCTGCCAGTTTATGAGCCTTAACGCCAAACTTTGCAGGAGTTGTTATTTATGTTTGGGGGCAAATATACCACTTAAGGCTCAGGTGGGAGTTGGCGTGTACCCTTTATCTTTAAGGCTGCCAGGGATGTTGTTAGAGTTATGCTTGGTATGTCTATATTTTATGATTGAGGTCTCGTCTGGTGTCAGTTGACTTTTATTACAGGAGGATTTGTAGTTCTGTTTATTAGAATTGTAATGACAAGAAATATTTCTGTTATAGACTTGGGGTTTATGGGTCTTATTTTTAAAAAGCTAGTAGATATTTTTTCACTTATGGCAAATGCTGGATAGTTTTATATTTACGTTATCTAGGATTGTTTAGGATATTTTCAGTCCCCTACCGAGCTTTATTTAATGGAAGTAAAATTCATATTTCAATCACATTTCAAGTTTTTTATATTTGTGTTAGCCTTTCAAATAGTCGTGGACTTAAAAGCCAAGATATGACCGTCACAGTGGAAATTGCAACCTGTTGTTGAAGGACTCATGATTGATTGATTGATTGATTGCAGGACGTGTCTTTTGATGCCTCATCGGACAAGCCCATTGTCACCTGAAGACAAATGAATATTTGACTGAATTTCCATCTTTCACTGAATGTATCTTCATTAAGAAGAATGAGTATTAACAAGATTATTCTTAATGTTAACTTTTTATTCACAAAAATGTATTCACGTGAAGTAACTAGAATTTATAATTAATTTCTTATTCAAATCCTTAATATTAGAGTCGATAAATGAACAATAGTGTACTTATATATATTCGCTGGCTGTGAGATTCTCTCAGTGAATTTGGTTTTTGCATTATCTGTATCATCTCATACTGTATCTGCCTGCCTGTTCCATTGTCTGCCTAAATAATCTCTCTCTCTCTCTCTCTCTCTCTCTCTCTCTCTCTCTGCTTTTAAATTGGAAGCACTTTCCTTACAGCTCTTGGACCACCCGCAAAGGGGAAGAGGGAACAGTGAGAGCCAAGATAAAAATCTGTCTGTTGTGAAATCCCCCCTCGCCCCCTTTCTCCCATGACACTCATTCCATCTTTAATGGTCGTGTTTCGTAGCGATGGGACGCTGTAAATCCTCGCCATTTGATTTACACTCGATCTTCGTGGTGTGTTCGAGGTTACCTATCGGCGTATGTCAGGATTTGAGAATGATAGAGAGAGTAAAGAAAAGGAAGAATCTTCTCGTTCTTGTTAGAATTTGTTAGATGATTAATTTACGGAAATAACTGTAACTTGGTCATCATCCAGAATATAAGCATGTAGTACCTCGGGGGTTGGTCAGTTTGAATCTTTTCCAAAAGGATTGTCTTTGTATTTATTTGCCAGTGATTAACGTATATATTCTCAATTTGTATTTAAATGCGTATTAATGTGATTCTTTCTAATCTCAATTAATATATCGTTGTCTTTTATGTATTTTTAGAGGAAATAAAAAACATAGTATCTGGTTTTTAGAATTCAAGATTGTATTTTGGTTCGGGCCGTGGAAAGTGGGGAGGTGGTTCTTTCGTCAAGTTCTCTGCGTTTTGCCTCTGGCAGGTCAGTTTTGGTCGAGAATTCGAAAACCAAATCTGAAAGAGCGAATCTCATTACGCTCCTCTTTGTGGGAGTTTGCCGAAAGCTTGACACAATACACATAGGTATTGTTCCATCCTACAGAGGTATTGTAGATGAGATTGTACACACAAAACTATTATTTATTGGGAACACTCATCAGAAACGTGTATTTTAATAGCCGCTGTGACCTCTTAACCTCTCGATTTAATGTATTTTTATATATATATATATATATATATATATATATATATATATATATATATATATATATATATATATATATATATATATATTTTGCACTGACAGTCATGAATCCGAAAAAGAAATAAATGAAGATACTTTCTCTACCCTGGTGGGATTGAAGCCGACACAGCGTCAGAAAGTGTAAGGATACCGAGTAACACATTAAGATGAGGAGAATTACAAGAATTTATTTTTTATATACGTTTAGTTTGTGCATATATATATATATATATATATATATATATATATATATATATATATATATATATATATATATATATATATATATATATATATACGTACTTGTAAGTATATAAATGTATTTCTGTAGATAATCACACACACACACACACACACACACACATATATATATATATATATATATATATATATATATATATATATATATATATATATATATATATATATATATATATATATATACACACACAATATATATATACTGTATATATATGTATACTGTATATACGTACTTTAAGTATATAAATGTATTTCTGTAGATAATCATGCATGTATATTAGAATGCTTTTTCAACTTATTTTTTCATATGGCGTATCCTTTTCTTAGATGATTTTGAATTATTGTAGCTGAATCTTGAAGTCGAATGAATGGAAGCAAGCTTTACACGAGGCTAATCACATGAATAATTAAATCGTAAGTTGTTACCGGGATTTTGAATGCATATTTTTCTCAGTAGCGACATCTCAAAAAGCATTTTCGGCTGCATGCTTCGCTTTCCCCCCTCTCGCATTTAGCACTGAAATATGGAGGCCGCGGTATTTTTAGCCCGTGTCTGTAACGTTTGCCAGATAATTGCATTAACGCTTTATATCTTAATTACATATGATATTTCCCCCATATAATTGCCCGTTAAATGTTCGCGAACGCTAATGATGAAATTGAGCGATCGTTTGTGGCGTTAATGGTTGCGTTTGCTGTATAAATGTTAGGCGGACTATTTTTACCAGCCTTTTTCGGCCGTTGTCTTATGTTATGTTTGGAGCCTACTTTCGTCCATGGGGTAAAGAGAGGTGAATGATTTTTCAAGTCTCTGTGACCTGACGCACGTTTATCTCGAATTTTTTTTTCTTAAGTAGTTTGCTTGTTGAGAAAATTTTTATATATTTCAGAGGATATATGATGGAGAGAGATTAATCGACTTGCCACAAATCCTGATCTGGTCACCCGTAACATACCTCATCCTAGTTGAGAACACTGCAATGAGAGAGAGAGAGAGAAATTGATAATAAACAGATTGTTCTTGTTACGGTTTCAAGTATATTATTCGCCCTTAATCTACAGGTACTAAGAATGGCCAAAACTTCCAGTATTGTGTATGAATAAAAATATCGAATTGAAAGGTCACTGTACTGTATGCTCATTAAAGAGGATGTGTATGTTTGTAATGCGTAATTGTCCAGTTTATCCTAACTTCCCCTAAGCAAATAGTTATCTTTCACCCTCTCAGTACTCTCATGTGTATTGTTTCAGTTTCCAAGATAGTTCCACATTTCTGCCGTGAATGTTCTCATTCATTTTATCTTCAACTTTCCTGACGACTTTGCCTCCTTCTCTCTCCTATAGCTCGCTCCTTTTCGACCTCTCTCTCATCCTTTACCCATCATCAGATTAACGAACTGTCGGATAACTCATCATCCAGCGGTCATCTGACTTCGGCCAGAGTAGGGTGCGGATGACACAAATGAGGGAGGTTATTTAAGAGTTAATTAAAGGTCATCATTAGCTCCCCCAAATGGTTTCCTATTTACTCTTCATGGGAAGCTACTTGACACTCTCTCTCTCTCTCTCTCTCTCTCTCTCTCTCTCTCTCTCTCTCTCTCTCTCTCTCTCTCTCTCTCTCTCTCTACGAACACACACACACACATTATATATATTTATATAGATGTGTGTAATAATGCACACATGTGTGTGTGTGTAAATGTATGTGTGTGTGTTCACCTATACGCCTTTACTCCTGTAAGTGGGTTGGCCCAGGAGGTAGACAACCCTTCCCATTGTTAGCAAATCTTTTTAGGTTACTTGCCTTCCACCCATCTCAACTTTGGTTACTCCCCTCTTCAGTTGACTGATTACTAAGTAGTATGTCAGTGCCACAGTGGCTTTTAGAAGAACGTGTTTGCATCGCTCTCTCTCTCTCTCTCTCTCTCTCTCTCTCTCTCTCTCTCTCTCTCTCTCTCTACACATATATATATATATATATATATATATATATATATATATATATATATATATATATATATATATATATATATATATATATTGCATGTGTGTATGCCCACATGTGTACGTGCTTGAGTAACAGTAGGTCCTCTGTGCATGTTTAAAAAAAAAAAGGCCAGGCTTCTGGCTCCTCTGTGTGTCTCTTTCCTTACGTCCCTTTCTCCATTTATTTTCCTCGTCCTTACTGCCTTTCCTTATCTCTGTTCTTTTCTCCCTCGTGTAATTAGTATTTTTTTCTAAGTTTACTGAATGCTGGAAGGAAAAAAAATTGACATGGTATCATACACGTCAGGGCGGGAGGGCTGGAATAATGATAATGTGTGTTCTCTCGGCCTTATGCGCCTTTTTGCATTGACGCCGTGTCTGACCAGCCTTTCATAGCCAGATCGCACAATAAAAGAGACAGGAATGGAAAAAATGTTCTTGTTTCATATTCTCCCAACGGTTGGTGTGGTGCGCTCAGCTTTATGCTATTGCTTTGAAAAAATACCTTGGGAATTTTTAGTGCTTGGCTCTCGATACCTACTGCACACACATATACGCGGACGCTTAAATATCAAATATGTATACATACATACAAACGTATGTATATATATATATATATATATATATATATATATATATATATATATATATATATATATATATATATAGAAGTATATACATATTGTATTCGATTAATTCTTTAGCAATCTTAATTGCTAAATTATCCTTTTCATGTACTTTGTATGGAAATATTTTATGTCCTTCCCTTCACCATAGTTTGGGGTAAGCCACACTGACAGACTTCCTCCTCTGAGACACAGTATTATGGCTGTTTTTGTCAAGTTTCGGTCTTAGTCGAAAGCTAAGCTTCAGTAAGTGGGTTTAGGTGAGGCTGGCGAAGAGAAACCAATTGAACTCTTCTTCGGAGAAGTCAGCTCATTTTCTCCACTGCATGACCGGAAGAGTGCAAAAGGATGGAGAAAATTAAAACTGTAATGAAGGGTAGATGTTGGAAATGATGAGGATGAAGTGAATTTGAGAAAAATTGGCTATCGCGAAGTGAGGTGAAAGTGGGAGAGAAATGAAGATAAACATAGAAAGTTCTTAAAAAGGAAAAGTAGAGGGAAGAAAGGACTCTAGTAAAAGAATAAAATATGCATCAAATGAACAGAAGAAATGGATAAGATTCTTGATTAAAAGAAAAATGTGTAGAGAGGAGAGTTTGATTAAAGAAATAAAAATAAATTAAGATGAAAAGAAACGAATGAGGAAGAAGAGCGATAAGGAAAATCTGGAGAGATGTGGGAGCAAAGCAGTGGGTGGTCTGGGTTGAAAAAAGAAAGAAGGGGGAATGGGCGGGAGGGGAGGGGGCTCCTGGATTGTGATGGGGTGCCCTGGGACCCGAGGGGGGTTGGCCGTTAAGGAAGTCTTCAGGGAACACGATTAAGGTGTCCATCAAGGGGCTGGCAGACCCACTTTAACTGCATTAATCAAGACTCTCTTAACCGAGTTATAACTCTACCTTTCTCAACAGGCGAAAGAGTATGAGAGAGAGAGAGAGAGAGAGAGAGAGAGAGAGAGAGAGAGAGAGAGAGAGAGAGAGAGAGAGATCTCGCTTGGAAAGCCAGCGTTCACAAAAGGCCTTTAATACTATCAGAAACTCTTCTCCGTCGCTGATGTGACATTCTTTGAGTTGTAAGAGAGAGACGTGATTTCGTAAATATTTTACTTCAATTTTATACGACAGCTTTGACGAATTTCTCTCTCTCTCTCTCTCTCTCTCTCTCTCTCTCTCTCTCTCTCTCTCTCTCTCTCTCTCTCTCTCTCTGGACTAATGGGGCTGTAGTAAGCGTATTCAGTTCAGAAGCTGAGGGACCGTGTCCGAACCGGTGAGAAAGAACGAATGGAATCTGTTTATATTCAGTTTGTCTTTTGACATAAGCAGTGAATTATGTACCTGATAGTTAGCTGAATAGGCCCTGACAAAGAGAGAAGAAGAGAGAGAAAGGCCATTAGACGGGAGTCTTCAAGGCTCCGTCAAAATGCATACCTTCAGAATGGCAGTACCTCGACAAGGTAATCCTCACCCCAGGCGAGTGGAATTGTGAGTTACATATGTGTATGTTTTTTTTTTTTTTTTTTTTTTTTCGATATCAGTTTCGAATAATCATGGATACATTCGAAGCAGATTTTATTAATTGCATCAACTCGGAATGGGTACAAACCATTATTGCAATCCTTGATCCCAGGCTGGTTATAGTGTGTATGAAATATTTGTTCGGATTTTTTGGTATATTGTATTTGCAGAACCTCTGTTGTATATATTTTTCGTGAATAGCTGCCCTCCCCCCACGCTCCAACATCCCCCTATCACACACTTTGTAAAGTGAATGCTTTTTCTTGCGTAGAACGTTGTCGTTAAATGAATAAATTGTAGCGATGGGCCCGCTTCTGTTTTATCGCTTAAACTTTTTTGAGTTTTCAAGGGACATTTTCCACTTCATATTTTTCTAGTTTCATGTTATCAGCGTCATTTCTTCTTTTTGTATGTCTTTGTGCAAGAGGAGGAATGTTTTCTTTTTCGTTGCCCTGTAATAAAAGTGTTTTCTCGTCCACCCTCTGCCATCAAAAATTTGTGTGGGTGTGTTTTCTGGCGGGAGGGTGGTGTTGGGCAGCGTTTTCGCTTTCTTTTCCACAAAGGCGTTCTCCGCCAGCAAATCTCTGGCATTTTCGGCGCCTTGGTTTAACGCTGGCGGTATTATGACGCTTTCAGCAGACGTGACGACTTAGTAGTGTGTGCCCCGTGGAACGGAAGGCGAAATGAAGAGAGAGAGAGGAGAAAAGGCTGCTGCCTCTGTTGAAGAATTCAACTCGCATGTTTCTTAAATGGCTACGGAACCACATTTGGATGCGTGCTAGAGTTGGCCCTTAAGGCATTCAGTAGTTATTCATGTTAGCTCGGATTTTTATCTCAGTTGGAAGCTGTGATAAGAAATGAGTTGCAGTGATTTGTTTTCTAAGTGTGGTTGAAACGTATTTACATTTGTCTTTCTTTCTAAAACCCTTGAGTTGAAAACCCCTATGAGCAGAGTCAGCAGATCATAAACCCAAAGGGGCTCTAAAGGGAAAGAGAGACAAGTTATAGGAAGAGGTGATAAATAAACAAGAGGTAATACAAAATAAAACCGATACACTTGAGTTCAGGAAACGTCGTCAGAAAACGGGGATGGATTTCCTCCTTGCTTAGACATTAGAGATCAGATTCCACAACTACACTAAGCAAACGATTTCAAATTTTAGTTGTAGTCAAGATAAAACTCCTAGTAAACTTAGTAGCATTAAACATGTTGCTAGAACAGACACAGTATTCGCAGCAGCATAAATCTTGTTATGTATTGACGTGTATGTGTATAATGTAATTACTTTGTACCTAACAGGAACTTCATTAGCTGCTTGCCTGTACCTTATATTTTTTCTTTCTTTGCCTTTAAATGGCCTCAAAGTACAGTTGTAATTCAAACGTCGTTTTTTGTCGTTTGTGCAACCATTTGTTGTAATTTATCCTGCAGTAGCTTCATGTTTATTTTAAGTTTCAGTAACGTCTTTTATTTTAGGTAATTTTATAGCGTTCGGTGCTGGTTAATTTTGAATTCAACTCCCGTGGAGAAACGAATGCTCAGCTTCTGTAATTAATCCGTTCGAAAATGTGTTATGTATTTAAATGAAACTTTTTAACAACTTTAAACTATTCTCATGTCCGTATTGGTTGCCTTGAAAGAAACGACAAGAAAAACGAATACTGTATATGAAAATGTAAAATCACATTTTGAATGTGAGCTTCATAATAAAAAGCCATCAAGCAACGCTTTCTTCGATGATAAATAGGTGAGACATTTTGTAGCAGGTATATATCCCATTTTAGAATAAATGTTGATTTTTTAAGTCCCCAGCTACAGTTTTAGAGAAATTAAAAATAAATAAAAGGGATTGCTTGAGCAAATAGGCAAAAAATAAAGCTTATCCAAGTCTTTCTTATAAAGATTTTTGCGCAGTGAAACACATCTATTTTCATCACCACGCGCGACCGTTCACTACATGGATGGTACCGTCCGCGTTGTCACGGAAAGTCGTTACCTTCTTCATTCATAATATCTCACTTCATTCACATAAATGTGATAAAATGGAAGAGTAACGTTCGCTTACAGCTTGAAAACTGGCCTCCTAATTCATTCATTCCAATGCGTTTAATTGGACACTTTTCACATACATTTTGCGTGTACATTAACGGTATTCATTATATTAATTTGCAGATTAGGTTACGGCATTTTAAGGGGCAGTTGGATTCTTTGTAAACTTTGTTTCATTTTCCCCTTCAGATATCTGGATCTTCTTCTTATTCTTCTTTTTCTCAGATTAATCCCTTGTCGGGGTCGCTGTTTCTAATAAGCTTTTCCTGGGGTTTCTTTATAACATACACCGAAGTTTGTTTACAATACTTTCCATTAAATATCTGGATATTTGTATATTAAATATTTTTCCATTCAGCGTTATTACTCATGAATTTCCTCCAAATCTTGTTGTTATCATTCAATAATTAGGACATGCCTAAATTGACTGCATAAATTAACCAGTAGACTAAACTATGCCCAAACGCAAAGTTAATTTACTCAAAATCAATAATTGCATCAGTGCCATGTCTAAACAACTAAAGGACAAGCAAGTCTTCCTCACTATACATTTAAAAAGACTCCCCTTTGTACCCGTATCACTCCTGTCATATAATAACCATTTTTTCCCTTCAACCCCAGCGCATACCTGCTGTATATTAAACACCTGATCAATACGGCAGCTGCCTCACCTAAAACCGAACTGCTCCACCCATGACCCACCGTGTCATCAAATGCCACGTTTTTTCAGGGCAAGCGCCCCTTTATGTTACAAATAAGCTCGCGTCTGTTTCAAACGCTCCCTCTTTGTTGTCTGCTTCTTTCGGAGCTGGACAGTAATTCCTCTGGGACGTACTTCTAAAAATTCTCTAATGATCTGCATCTTTTCCACTTTTGAAGTCGCTCTGGCACGCTTGCTGCTCCGCCGCTGTGTGGGGCATGATGCTGTCAGGTTCCACCCCTCGTTCTCATGTTATTCAGTGTCTCATAATAATTACCACTCATTATTTGACTTATTCACTTCTATCACAATCATTGATTTACTTCACCTTTAGCTTATATTTCCGTCATTTGTCATAATTATTCAGTCACTGTAGAATGTCCGCCCGATAATTCTCGTTTAAACGTATCCTATGTACTCTACTCTTCACTCTTTCTAGCACCTTGTACCATAATGTGTCACTTTTTTATCTCAAGTTTATATGTATACATACATACATATATATATATATATATATATATATATATATATATATATATATATATATATATATATATATATATATATATATATATATATTCTAGGATTAGATTAGGTCTGCTGTTTCCAATAATCAGTATCTTTTCCTTTTCCTCCCTATGATCCCATTTTTGTCTTAATATCCGCTTCAGTGATACTCAACTTCTACCAAACTCTTGTCAAACCCCCATCAGCACACCATACAACCATCGATTTCTACCCTTCGCTTCCCACAGTTATATAACCATCGAGACCAGCGTCCCTGCACCGAAACTCACCCTTGCGCTTATCTACCAGGGGTGAAGAGAGGCATTTGTCAAATATGAGTTTGCATGTTGGGTAAAGTGGGATTTTTTTTATGTCTGGTATCTGAAATCCGTAGTATTTTGCTTTCTACTTATCAGTGGTGCAGCCAATAGAGTATTCCCTCTTCTAATGTCTCATTCATTTTGTTTTGTAGACATCACAAAGTGTGTGTAACTTTTTCTTTCTTCCTAATTTTTTTTAAGTAAGTTGTATGTGCTGGAGAGAGAGAGAGAGATTTAGGCATTATTTTAAAGAGTCAACTGAATATTGCATTATAGCCTGACGTGCACACAGCAGAAAGTAAATTTTAACGTCACTAGTCTGATCAAGAGACTAACGTGGCACCTTGTAATGTAATCTTCATCAATTCCCTTCGTTTTCTCTCTGACAAATAAGCATGAAAATATCCTTTCGAATTTGCGAAATGGGAATAGCAATTAGGTTTGGACATGAAGTCATAATCAAGATATTTCTTTTCTCATTTGTGTTGTTGTTTTTTGAGGGTGTGAGTAAATTATATGCAAACAGAATCTCATATATCTTTTCTATATGGCATGAGTACTTATTACATAATAATTTTGGCTCGTAATTGGTTAAAATACGAGTCAAGTTGCTGTGTCAAATAATTATAGGTTATATGTTAAAACAATCTCAGGTAAGGGTGGAGGTTATATCAATGGCAATAGCGACCCATTTTTATTTGAGCGCTTGGAAATTTTATACCTAAAAATGAATAGCAGTAATGAGCGTTTTTCTTAAACGTAAATCTTTGAGCGTCACTTGGACGTCAGGCCCTGCATTTTTCAACCGGTGAAATGCCTTCAAATTCCCCCGTGGAATCCGCCATCGGCGTATAATGGCGTTCAACATTGAAATTACATTGCTGTGCAAAGTTTGCGGGGAATTTCGGCGAAAACTTTCGGAGTTCTCTTTGTGTGAATGGCACCGCGGTAGAGGGGGGAAAGAAAAGAGAAAAACAGAAAGGGTGATTTTTTTTTATTGCTTATGTTTTTTTTTCCATTTGAATTGGTCTTTTATAATACCTGTTACTACCTAAGTGGGGTTGAAACGCAGTGTGAAGTATTGCAAGTTTTCCAGTAGCTGATTTGAATTTGGAAAAATAAGATAATTTTTTGGAAGAATTAGATAGTTTTTTTTTTTTTTCTCTCTCTCTTTTTAGCGTCATTGCCTTCAACTGTATTGTATACGCACACCTTAGCAAGATTCGAGGAAATCGAAAGAATATGTGCCATATAAATTTTTCATATGGATTCTGTTTATAATTTTCATCCTCTCTCTCTCTCTCTCTCTCTCTCTCTCTCTCTCTCTCTCTCTCTCTCTCTCATATATATATATACAGTATATATAATTTATCACGACGTGCAAACATCCTGTTTTCGTTCCAGATTCTCCGTATTCCGATGTATCTTCTTCCGTCATTGTCCCTCCAAGAATCCTCTTTCCGCTCTTTCTCCTTTCTCCCTCCGGATTTTCTGTTGTGGATGATAATGGAAAGATTCTCGATGGTCGTTTATCTCCACTGAAATTTCTCTCCCTGAAATACATCAAGCATCGACTTGATATATACCCCGGTTCTCTTCTTTTTCATCCGAGTTTTCACTTTATTTTTCCACCTCTTATGATTTTTCTCAGCCTTCCCATCACATTATTATTTGCTGAAAGTTTGCCTCTCATATTTCATCTCTTTCTTGTGGTAAAGGATTTCATTCCCTCATTTCAGCGTTATTTCCCTTTGTTAAAGGTCTTTCCTTGTTTATCACTTTCCCCACAATATCAGTTTTCCTTATTTCACCTTACTTTTGGGATCGTTACAGGCTTCTCCTCCTCCTCACAAAATTCACCTTTTTCGCTGTAGCAGAGACATTTCCTGTCTTTAAGTTCGAGTCGCTGCTGTGTTTTTGCGTGAGGGCCATAAGAAGCAAAGCCCATTTTCAAGGACTACTCGACTATGAGTGATGTCTCCAAGGTCTTAGGCTTATGAGTTGAGAGTCTAAAATATCTCTGGTCTCGTAAATTTTATTGGGCTTATTACATCTGTTGGGTTTCTGGTGTTCTATTAGGTTCAGAATATGTGTTGGAGGTTTAATTGGTGTGATGACATTATCTCGGTGTTTTAAGCTTTATTGGTTTTATGAAAAAATTAGGGTTTCAAGTAGAGTTAGGCCGTTAACAATTTTGGTTTATTTTGAATATCAGGCGGGTTTTGGTGGCTAGTTTGTTTTTTTGTGACTTGCACTGTTTGCAAGTCTTTTGGGTTCAGAGTATACTTTAGAGAACTTACTGTATCCATTAACTTTTAAGTAGTTTTATTTATAAGTCCATTTTCTTTGGGTCAGCAAGAGATATGTTTGTAACAGATGGATGATTTCTGGATAACTCATTGCTTTTGAGACAGATTGTCAGATGGGTTTGTAGAATAAGAGCTTTTTATTTGAAAATTAGCACTGGCATATTTCTGTTTTTACATCCCCCCAAGGAGACTGTGTTTTTGACTCGTTTTTAGTTATTAAGTTTTAGGAAAAATAACAAAATAACTTTCGGATTAAAAAGAAAAAGAAAGTAGCTTTTGAGAGCAGGAAAGCTCAACATCATTGGGAGAGGCTGGTGGCCTCTAAACGCTCCTGTTATACAGTGATCTTAGTTTTTTAGTTTATTTACACCAATATTGTGATGGTTCAATTATTACAAGGTAACTGTGATTATTGTGATAATTATTACATGTTATTGAGTTTTTGTTAGCCTTCAGAATTCTTTCATTCAGTAATGCAGCTAAGCATGCATTGGATTATAACCTAATACCTCAACAGTGCCGACCATAACAAGACACGCCACTCGGTATTTCGATAGATGTATTATATCAAGGTTTTCCATTTTAGTACTTTTTCTCACCTATTCATTCTTCCTCATCCTCTTCCTTCCATCTTTATCCGGTCACTTTGTCCCGCCATGCTTCCGATGCCTTTCCTCGCCTTTTTTGCAATTTTATCCTTCGGCATGAATTTCTGATGGGCTAAGCTGCTACAGTGGCAAAGTTCAATTAGGTATCGTGATAGATTGAATATGAAGAGGCTTTTTATCCCTTTTCTCCGTCTTTCACGCCATTAAAGAGTTTTTCGGGGGGATGAGGTGGGGTGGGAACAGGGAATTGGCAATCTGATTATCCCTGAGGAATCAAGGTCCATTTTTTAAGTGGAATCGCCATCCCCCCTCTCTCTCTCTCTCTCTCTCTCTCTCTCTCTCTCTCTCTCTCTCTCTCTCTCTCTTTCGTATGCCTGTCTGGTCTGTATTTTGCTTCGATGTTAATCCGTCAAAATCTAAAGAATATTAAAACGTCACCAAACAGTGTAAATGTGTTTCTGATAGCATAGCTTTTGTAAAATGTCATACGATTTTTGCTGCTATACCAATAAATCCAGTTTTTACTCTTCTGTAAAAGAAAACTATTGTGCCGGCTTTGTCTGTCCGTCCGCACTTTATTCTGTCCGCACTTTTTTCTGTCCGCCCTCAGATCTTAAAAACTAATGAGGCTAGAGGGCTGCAAATTGTTATGTTGATCATCCACCCCCCCGTCATCAAACATACCAAATTGCAGCCCTCTAGCATCAGTAGTTTTTATTTAAGGCTAAAGTTAGCCATAATCGTGCTTCTGGCAACGATATAGGATAGGCCACCACCAGGCCGTGGTTAAAGCTTCATGGGCCGCGGCTCATACAGCATTATACCGAGTCCACCGAAAGATAGATCTATTTTCGGTTGCCTTGATTAAACGCTGCAGCGCCTGTACAGAAAACTCGATTGCGCCGAAGAAACTTCGGCGCATTTTTTACTTGTTTATCTGAACTATGATGATCACTTGTATGATCATTTGGTTGAGACGGTTTTTGTATATATTTCTTTAATTTGACAATTTATCTGAACTATGATGATCACTTGTATGATCATTTGGTTGAGACGGTTTTTGTATATATTTCTTTAATTTGACAACTATTGTTGGAAGCTTTCACATGGTTCTTGCCGGTTTCATTCCTTGACCCGTGAAGTGGGTTATCAATATCGCATTCTAGATGATGAAAAATTTTCATTTATGATCCTGGAATCCGATAAAATGTGTACTATTAATCTCTCTCTCTCTCTCTCTCTCTCTCTCTCTCTCTCTCTCTCTCTCTCTCTCTCTCTCTCTCTCTATGCCTGTATATGGAGGAGAAATATCGATAATATTTCAATAAGTCGCTGTAAACAAGAATAAGACGAAACCGTACCCCGCACGTCTCATCGTCGCTTATTGCAAAAACTTTGGCCAAGTTTCCCAGTGGCAAAGTTTATACACACGTCGGGCGAATGTATTTGTCTTGTCTTGGGACTCCCAAGTTGCTCAGTGGGCGATATTCGGGTTTTTACGATTGGCCGTCGGTCGTAGCGATATAGCATTATGTATATCGTCAAGTCTCGGCGTTACTGCTGACTCTCCATTGTGGGTGCGTAGCCGTATTTCAATATCTCCGGACGAGTGATTTCTTTTTTTATTTTAGATGGTTATGACTCCTGTGGAGAGGATGAGAACGGCGCACACCACGCCAAGCTTTTGAAATGCGGTGAAGTGCCTTGTGAGGGAAATGAACATATTGTTTTCGTTCGTTGTTTAAATGGTTCCTAGTGGGGTTTGTTCGTTTCCTAAATGTTAATTTTTTCCCTTTTTCCCCAAATTTTACGTTTTTATTATGCCTGTGATTATTTGTTTCAGTTAGTGGTATGTATATTTCAATTTATTTTTCATTGAATTTCTATCCTTTTTTATCACGGTTAGTATTTTCTTTTAAGTACTTTTTCCTTTTGTATTTTATATTATACGTATTATGACAACCTGTTTTTCGTTATTTTATGACAAATTTTTTATTTTCCAAAAAGTAACATATAAGATTTATTGCTGTTTGTTTAATCATCTTAATAGAATAGAAATAAAAACGCCATATAGAATCATTATTGAAGTCTTAAGACTCCTCAGTGTAGAAAAACGATTTAAGGAAAATATATCAAAATGACTGAACTCTGCCATTTGTTTATCTTTTTTGAGCCAGATTCAGTTTTTCACTTATATTTCGAATTAATAAAATACTTTCGTACTTTTTTCAATATGTAAAATGTCCTCTGCAATATGTATAATTTTTTTTGCCTCATGGAGGATTTTAGAGTTTTTGAAGATTATACTGCACTGTGAATGAACTGCTATTGTCGTGCAACGTGCGGAAGATCCTGTACACAAAGCTGGTATTGTTTTATTGTTTAGGGTCACACGAGGCCACAAAGGTCCTGGAAATATATATGTATATATACATATAATATATATATATATATATATATATATATATATATATGTATATATATATATATATATATATATATGTATGTATGTATGTATGTGTGTATATATATATATATATATATATATATATATATATATATATATATATATATATATATATATATATATATATACATATACACGTCTCTGTCACATTTATCTTTCTAAAACAAGAGTTATGCTTGTTGTCAATCCGTCAGAACGTAGTACTTGTATTCTTTTATTTTTTAATGAGCACGTTTTACCTGTAATGCATTGTCTCTGGCGTGTTTTTCCAGTCATGCGTTGATTAACGACAAAGTTTTATTATTATTATAGACATACATTTTAACATTGTTATTGATATTTTAATATGTAATAATTCCTGCTACGATATATATCATTTGTTTGAGCCAAACTCACGTTGATTTTAATATTTTCTTGTCATTTTTTAGTTTAATTCCATACGAAAGTTTCATTTTACATGAGGCTCTTCGTCATAAATGCCATCACTTTTCCATCTAACATATATGACAAATGATTCGAGAATTAGTTATATAGCAAAACAAGGTTTCAATGCTGACGACAAAAGCCATTCCAGTTCTTGGCCATTTTACTGTTAGATTATCACCAGTAATTCGTTTTATTTAATGAATACGCCAGAAATCATACCCTGACTCCCACGCTCCCAGTAATGAAGACAGATTTACTTCAGTTCCAAAAGTTGGTATGGCAGGGTTATAGCTTCATTGCATTTTTGTTCAGTGTATTACTCATATTTTGTCGGCTGTTATAATGCGCCTTTACGAAGCAGTCTAGGGAAGAAGTCTTCTTTGGTAATGATCATATTTATAATTTTGTAAATAAAACAGTATTTAACAGAAATAATTAAGAAGGCGTTTTATTATATCGTTATCGTGAATCTCTCTCTCTCTCTCTCTCTCTCTCTCTCTCTCTCTCTTTCTCTCTCTCTCTCTCTCTCTCTCTCTCTCTCTCGTATATATTTATAGTTTCACTTATCTCCTGGGCGAATTTAATTGTTGCTTGAGCTCCCGATTGTGTTCCTCCTACCTCACTCTCCATCATTCCGTTTTCTTTGTGCTAAATTTATTACTTGTGTGGTTTTTCTTTCGAATCCCAATACCACATTTTATATAACTGACGTAACGGTTTGCAATTTAGCACCCTTCGATAATAAAAATTCGGAATTCAATCAGGGGCTGCCATAAACAAGGCTGATAAATTTGGCATAAAGTTAATTAATCGGGATTGCTTTTGTAATTTATTCAAATGAGATCCTGGGAATATAAAAGTAGTCAAATTGTGCATGGGTAATTGTGTTCGTACAAAGGACATTTTGTCCGGAATTACCTCGTTCCCATTTTTTTTTATTAAGTTGCCTCTCATTTAGGATACCCTTTTCGTCTTTTCATCAGCTTTTTCAGTTTCTCCATTCATTGGCGCTTGAGCGCGAGGTTTGTTAATCATATACTTCACACGGATTTTGACATTTAGTCAGCTCTCTCTCTCTCTCTCTCTCTCTCTCTCTCTCTCTCTCTCTCTCTCTCTCTCTCTCTCTCTCTCTCTCTCAAAGTACGTCTTTACGCACGTTTGTTTATAGATTAACACACACATATACTATATATAATTATATGTATATATGTATGTGTGTGTAAATATATATATATATATATATATATATATATATATATATATATA
>NC_089744.1:25355000-25360000 GCF_040412425.1 Macrobrachium rosenbergii | reverse complement strand
AGAAGATGGCACTGAATCTTCACCGGCATAAGCTACTTTGACCCGACCGTAGGATTCTTGATTCATCCTGCCACTGATGGATGCAAATCCACTTAGAGGGGGCATGGATAACCCATGGTAACTACGGGTCTCCATAGATCTTGCGCAGACTTGCGCTCCAAAGGTCTCAATTCGTTCATGCATTCGAAAATTCTCTCGAGACATTCTCTATTTACCGCTTGAATGGAAAGTCATCTCGTCACGCTTAACGGTCATTTTATTCTTGATCCTTTAAATCTGATTTACGTCTGAGGTCGAGAATTCGTTGAGAGATGGAGATTGAATATCTACCGATGGGTAAAACAAGCCAGCAGAATATCATCATGGAATTATTCCAGTACACCGATTCGGGCTATGGGTCGATGTCACGGCCTTCTAGATCCCTTGGAGGAGGATCTCGAGTTTTGGGGGGGATTTAAAGGCCAAACCAGTCAAGGGACCCAATTCAATTAGTAGCAGCCAGCCAGCCAGTGGGCGCTGAACTTAATCGCCAAGCTCGGGCGTTTCTGTGAGTAGCAGGGGGATGGGGCCCTTACAGGAGACCCTGCACTGTCAGGTGTGGCAGGGAAAGGAGCAAGGAACTGCATTTCCCCGTAATAACCACATTAAGGCTTGGGTAAATCCGTGCTAAGTGTCCATCAAGACATTCAACCAGCGAATGGTCACTGAACCAGCCCCATAGTATATCTGATTATATTGTCTCAAAGCTTCATACATATGGTTATGCACACACACACACAAATCTATCTGTATGTCTGTCTATTTATCGCGTTTGTTAGTCATCAGCAAAATGAACCAGCAGGAAGTTTCGTCAGTACTTGAATGTCTGACCACAAGTAAATACCAAACGTTACACACACGCGCGCGCGCGCACACACACACACACACACACACACACACACACACACACACACACACACACACACACACACATATATATATGCATGCTATATATAGCCTATATATATGGAAATATAAAAATTGACTACCAACATTTACTAAAGCCAAATGGACTCGGAAATCTGGGGAAACGATTGATCGAGTATCACTTACCATATCTATGTAAACCCATCTTCCTTGCTCTACTCCGTGTCTGTGGCTAAGCCTTGCCTAAATAACTTCTTGTAAAGTGATGGTAAGATTTTTATTTGGATATATTTACGCTAGGCATAAAACATTTCTAAAACCATGTTTTCAGCATTATACCAGGTATTGTTTCTTTGCAAGCAGTCTTCCCTTCCCTTACATAATTCTTTATTGATATCACAGTCCCTTCTTTTTTGTACGTCGCCGTTCGTCTCCATAAGTAAGATGGTTGGCGCCGTTGTGTTTGGGGGAGAACTGCCGATGTTCAAGTGAGGCTCTCTGGCTTCTTTCAACCATTTAAGATGTTCAATATGTGAAGAGTCTCAGTATTTTAATGCCTCTCTGATGATCAGTTCTCCATCTCTATCCTTTTATTTTTTGGTCGAGAGGCCACATTGATTTAGGTGAGAGAGAGAGAGAGAGAGAGAGAGAGAGAGAGAGAGAGAGAGAGAGAGAGAGATCGGATGTTACTGCTTTTCAGTAACATCCCCTTCTCTTGTATCCAGAAGGTCTTGATTTCACTTGATATATCGTAAATTTTTATTGTTTTTTTTAATGCGTACTGTGCTTGTTGAGCTTGCTCGCGGAAGTTGCATATAATATAAAATTAGACGTACATGTATAGATCCATGAGGATTGATGTTGGAAGGAGGGACTCCTACTGAAAAGGGGTAGATTTACCACCCCGAAGTTTAAAGACATTTCTGATTTCCATATGTTCGGAACTTCAAGCGAAGATGCAATGCATTACTACTGTAGTACTATTCTCCTTGCATTTTAATACATTTTTATCTATGCATTAATTTATCAATTTATTTTTTCTTTTTTAATAAGCGAGATCTCTTCTTTCAATATTTCCCTTTACCTCCTCTTCTTCCTAATGAACACCACATTCTTTGGAAGCCTGAATTTCAAGTTAATAGCCCTTGTGGGCTTGTTCCATATGAATAGGTTTCATCTTCTGAATATAATGATAATAATAATGCTCTATATATATATGGACATTTTTCTTTGCCTGTTCCCAGTTTTCTATTTGCAGCAAGAACTTATATGGATAGGCTTAAGTGTCTTATGGATAGGCTTAAGTGTCTTTTTGCGTAAAAGAATCTTAATATGAAATTCCATCTTCCAAAATCACCGTCTTCAGTGAGGTTTCATGCAAAGGCTTTATCGTCAACTCCACAATTTGTGAAATTTATGAAGGTGGTGATGTGATGATGATGATGATAATGATGATGATGATACTGGTTGGATGAGAAAGCTGAGACCGTGCAAGAACTTTTCCACGGCCTTCTTATGTATCTTAATTCTCAAAAGTAGTCCACACTAGATAGCATGTTTTCATCGATGTCTATCTATCTATATATTTATATATATTTGTATATTTGGTAAGGATTTTTGAAATTTCATATTTTCTTGTTCTGTAGAAAGAATTCGCGTATATTATATATAAACAGACTTAATACTGACAACAAACAGTAAACTTGTACATATAAACGTTATATATACATATAATATATATAATTATAATATATATATATATATATATATATATATAAATATATATATATATATATATATATATATATATATATATATATATATATATATATAAATAATCACCACACAATCACGCGTGGAACAGAAATAAATTTCTGACTCACATCAGGATCGAACCCAGGTCTTTCATTTGAAAGACCTGGGTTCGATCCTGATGTGAGTCAGAAATGCAACCCTCAGTCGTATATAAATATACTTGCCCCAGAAGTAATTTGGGTACTTACGTAGGTTCGACTAAGCGATTGCTCAAGGTCAGAGCTGATTCACATAATGGTGTCAGCCATCGTACTGGCTGCAGATCGTCCAATCCCGAATTTTCTAATAGCAGAAATCACACAGAAATTTGTAATACCAGTATTAACTATTCTGACTTATCTGTCTTGGGCCAAACATGCCGTTTACTCAAACTGCTTTTCTTAGAGTCATTATTTATTAAGCAGTTAGAGCCCAAGTTGAACAATCACACCACCTCTGTACAGCAATATCTGGCTTGAGCCGGTTTTCTTCGCTGCTTCTCCCTCCTTTCCAAATCATTCAGCCTTCAACTTTTAGTCTAGCAGGTGTTTTTTTAAATTGTTTTGCTTTAATGTGAGTTTTGTATAATTTGTTGACTCTTAAAATCAGTTTTAAAAGTTGTATTCCATGTGTTTTTATTTGTTGTTTTCTCTTTTACCCCTGATGTTGTTACGAAACGCGTCGGCAATAAATGTATCACCTTTTGATGACCGACTATCTCCTTGTCACTCTGTCCTTCTATATATATATATATATATATATATATATATATATACATATATATATATATATATATATATATATATATATATAAATATATATATATATATATATACATATATGTATGTGTATATATATAAAGTATATATATATATATATATATATATATATATATATATATATATATATATATATATATATATATATATATATATATGTTTATATGTATAAGCTTACTGTTTCTTGTCAGTTGGAACAAACACTTTGTTCTTATTAAGTGTATATATATGTATGTATGTATGTATGTATGTATGTATGTATGTATGTATATATATATATATATATATATATATATATATATATATATATATATATATATATATATATATATATATACATATACAATACATGAACTTCTGGAGAACAAGAAAATATGAAATTTCAAACCTCCTAACGGCGTTAAACCAAAAAGAAAAGACAAACGTGCGAAACGTTGGTATGTAGAGAACCAGTCAAGGGAAGAGAGAGGGGATTAAAAAAAAAAAAATAAATGAAGGGCGAGTCCGAACTTCTGTCCGGCTTGATTCGCTTAACTTTCTCCCGTAATGACATCAGCTAGTCTCAATTCGCATCAAGAAATATTAAGTTAGCTCAAGTTCGCTGCCTTTGGGAAACCGAAAACCAGAACTGAAGTGTTTCCAGTATGTTTAGAAGATATTTTGGTTATTGTTATAACTTGACGTTTGTTTGTGTAATGGTGCGTCTATGAAGCTTAAAGTAGTAACGGCTGGACTGATTTTGTTATACTTGCTTTTATCGGTTGCTCTTAATAACAAGAGATTTGGAGGAATAGGTAATTTCATTTGAGAAGGTAGCAATCAGTGAGAACCAGAACCAGTTCGTAGTTTTTTTTTTTTTTTTTTTTCATACCAAAAGAGGTCTGTCTCATATTCTATTTCAGCGTTGCAGAAGTGTGAAATTTGCCCTTGTGACATCTTATGGGCACTTTTTTGTTTTATTTAGAATGAATGATAATCCTTTTCTTGTTTCCATTTATGTTATGTTACGTACTTCTCGTAATTTCCGTCTCCCCATTCTTCCCAGTATATTATACAACCTGCAGTCTCTTCCTTCTTTCGTTTCTTTGCATATTCACATTATATATTCTGGGAGATATATGTACGGTATATATATACATATACATACATACATACATACATACATACATGCATGCATACATATATACTGTATACGTATATACATATACATATATACTGTATATATATGTATACTGTATATATATATATATATATATATATATATATATATATATATATATATATATATATATATATATATATATATATGTAAAATTCTCTCTCTCTCTCTCTCTCTCTCTCTCTCTCTCTCTCTCTCTCTCTCTCTCTCTCTCTCCTTAGCTTTTAGACAGTGTCATACATTTATCGCATCCATAAAAGACGTAGTTAGGAGCGTGGCTGACATTTGGCGTTATCGGAGCCAGTAACGCAATAAAAAGAAGAGTTTGGAATGCCAGTCATGTCTCAACAATTTCTCATGAC
>NC_089744.1:25332500-25342500 GCF_040412425.1 Macrobrachium rosenbergii | reverse complement strand
ATATATAGTCTGTTTATGAAAACTACGAAAGAGATATATAGTCTGTTTATGAAATCTACGAAAGAGCCTAAACATAAAATTATTAGTCCAGATACCTTCTGTTCTGCATAGTTTACCATTACCCATAAACTTTTGACCCATGAGAAACGAGGGATTTAATCATTGCTTGGCATTCGGCCTACACTAATGAAGCCCTTTCAGATTCACGAAGGTTAAGGCCATTTAGACCTTGACAGTGACGCATATACTAAAACAGCTTACATCTCGTGCATTCGTATTTCACAAATACTTCTTTTCAGGATTAAATTTCGGGTGTTATCTACCCTTCCAAGAACAAAAGCGGACGTGTCTCTCTTTTCTAGAATGCTTTTGTCTTGTAGAGATGCTGGCAGTCAGAAAAAACTTCGATATTCAGTGTAGTTAAATAATGGAGATATAAGTGTGTGTATATATAAATATATATATATATATATATATATATATATATATATATATATATATATATATGTGTGTGTGTGTGTGTGTGTGTGTGTGTGTGTGTGTATATATATATATATATATATATATATATATATATATATATATATATATATACGAGATACATATACATACATATATATATATATATATATATATATATATATATATATATATATATATATATATATATATATATATATATATATATATATATATATATATATATATATATATATATATATATATATGCTCTGTGTATTATATGTGTGTGTGCTCAAATCAGTGAGTCTTATCCCTGTGCCATATCCACACCTTTTATATGCGTACTTCCTGTCAATGTTACTTCATGACTGGAGCTCTTACCATCATGCATCATAATTTCATGGACCACTTTGTTGAGTATGATAAATATTTTATGTTTGTCATTGTGTGTTGTTTGTACTTTGGATAACAAAAGGGTAACCATAAACCCCGTTGCCAAGTTCCGGTAGAGATAGTTACTATTAATTCCGTAGTTAATCTCTCTCTCTCTCTCTCTCTCTCTCTCTCTCTCTCTCTCTCTCATTCAGCATAATGAGCGTTACGCAGTTTTACCCTTCCTCTCCCAATTGCGTTCTCTCTCTCTCTCTCTCTCTCTCTCTCTCTCTCTCTCCATGTTCTTCTGTATGCATAATTAACATTTTATCTTTTACGTCATTTTTCTCTTCGTTATCTTTCTCTCTCTCTCTCTCTCTCTCTCTCTCTCTCTCTCTCTCTCTGATCCGAACTTCCCAGACCGGGCGGGCGGGCGGGCGGGTGGGCAGGAGCAGGCAAGGCAGGCTGTGTGTGTGAGTGTGTGAGTGTAGGGCGTGTGGAAGAATCAATACCCGAGCCCTGGCTGTGTGCAAAACCGTAGTTCACGCGCATGGCTCTACAACAATGTTTCACCCCTCACTTATTGTTTTTTACCCCTATTATATTTTTCCATACATATGGTGTTCCCCTCTTATGGCTTGACCATACAGAGGGTTGTTCAGCAGTTGTGGTTTTCAGGAAGTTAAATATTTCCAAAGTAATTTTGCTCAATTTTGATTCTACACGTTTTACTTTTCTTGTTTCTGTTGTTTTACCAAATTCGTTTTTTTCTTGTAACTTATGTAGTTCCATCCCCGATGAGCTGACCTTTAATTTACAGTGTCGTCCTTCATTCTTCTTCTCTCTCCTGTAGTAGGTTTGCCTTTTGTTTCTTTATGCCTAGTTGTGTTTTTCACTTTTTGAGTTTTTCTTTCAAATATTCAGTTTTTTATATCCTTCCTTTATAGCCTCTGGGTGTTTTTCCTTTTAGTGTTTTTCCTCCTACTTAGTAATTTCCTAACCTGCTTTATTATCCTGTATTGTCACAGGTATAGTTTTCTCCAGCACACTTTCTCTCGTCTTCCTCCTCCTACCTCTGTTATGAATGGAACCTCTCAAAAAATTTCCTCGTTGGGACTTATGGAATATGGAATATTGTCTTATCTGTAGCTTACAATAGTTTTCTTCTTCATAACCTGGGTTAAGCGCTACCCAACGGTTTTTTTTTAATTGCCCGCGTACAATACATTTTAATTTCTTTTATATTCATTGATAAAGTATCTGATTTTCTCTTCTATCATATATTTGTATTTGTGAGTTGTTTCCTATTCATGCTCACCTTCCCCCCCCCCCAACCCCCACCCCCCCACAAACACCATTTGTTCTGGCCAGTTGAAATTCTTTCTGACGGCTGAATTGTGGTGTAACGCCGGAGCTCATTGCGTTGATACGTTATTAAGCGTTTAATTACCCGTGAGTGTTTGTGTGTGTGCAGTAGAATTGTTTTGTGTCCGACCTCTCCGCTTGAGCCCTTTCACGTCCGTGTGTATTTCAAGTAATTCATTTATTGTGTCTTCCTCTTTCTCTTAATTTCTTGACAGGGCATTAACTCGTGGTACATAGGGTACATTATTTATGTACCTAATGTAAAAGCAAATATTTTGGAGTGGGTATTTCATTTATTTGCTCCAGCTTAGACAAGGCAGGATAAAACCTGTTGTTTTTGTTGGTGGACGAGAGGGGATGGTATTCATAAGCAAAGGCCGGAAAAAATGTAAACAGTGAGGAGCGAAGAGAGTGGATGGATACTGCCCGTTTCTCTTTTTGTGAACACTTGAGACCTAAACTTATCCTCTGTAATAAATCTCCTTTCACGAGATTTCATGAAGATAAGATTTGTTTTGATATTCACGTTCATTCTTTCTTTCTTTTTAAATTTTTTATTTCTATTTGTTTATTCATTTATTAATTATTTGCTATTTTTATCACCTTATATTCAATTCTCTTCGTAAACTGGATCTTTCGTCTTTATACTGTAATGTACTTGAGAAATGAGAAAGGGAAGTTATTAACCATATTTTTCCCATCAAATTTAGCACTTTTACTGTTCTGAAATGTGATTATAGCTAGTATGAAATTCTTCTCCCATACCACTTTTAATCCTTTTCCGTTTCAAACTTGTTAACATAGATGAAACACTATTATACTCTAAATATATGTCTGTATGGCATTACACAGTAAATTTAAATATAAACAAAATGTAAATTAGATGGAGGGCGACAGAGAAAATAAAAAAACAGAGAAAGGAAGTTCACTAAACCATTTTTTATCCTTGTCTTTTATTGCATCAACTGAAAAGAAGTTTCTCCCAGCACTCCTCTCTTGACATACAATAGATTTCCTCTGGGAATCTGCTCACTTTGTCTCTTTGTGCACCAGTAGATGTTAATGCCCATATTTTCTCGCCTGTTTTGTAGGGACATGAATGTTTAGTCCGTCTCTCTCTCTCTCTCTCTCTCTCTCTCTCTCTCTCTCTCTCTCTCTCTCTCTCTCTCTCTCTCTAGTTTTATTAATATGTCCGTTGTACAAACTCGTGCACACAAGCCGGAAAAAATATTTACGTACACATATACAATATGTGTGTAAAATCCATACGTACATATAGACACTAACACGCACATATTTTGTGTATATGTGATATATATATATATATATATATATATATATATATATATATATATATATATATATATATATATATATATATAATATATATATATATGTACACATATATACATATGTATGTATGTATGTATGTATGTATATATATATATATATATATATATATATATATATATATATATATATATATATATATATATATAATACCTACAAACATGCACTTTCCTGTGTACCGCTAATTTCTTGTATACGTTTGCCCTCTCATATTTATTGAATTTGCTAATCTGCTTTGTCTATTTCACTCCCCTTTCCATCCCTGTTCATTTCCCATTTTATCAGCTCATCTCTCTCTCTCCTCCTCTTCCTCCTCATCCTCCTCCTGCTCTTCCATTTCTTCCCTTTCCTTTTCGCTTCGCTTCGTTTTCTCAGCATGTGTGTGTGTGTGTGTGTGTGTGTGTGTGTGTGTGTGTGTGTACTTTCCACCTGTGTCGTGTTTTATTATCCTGGAACCGGCAAGGTGCAGGTAATGGCTTCTGTTTGTCATATAAGAGCGCGTCACTTAGCAGCTTCCTTGTTCCGCTGGTCTTTATCCGAACACTTCTCATACAATTAATATATATATATATATATATATATATATATATATATATATATATATATATATATATATATATATATATATATAAAATTTTTGTGTATTGTCAAGAGGCTGTTTCATCTAAAAGATTAAGTCAGTACCTAATTCCATCCCTAATCGTATATGTATATATATATATATATATATATATATATATATATATATATATATATATATATATATATATATATATATATATATATATATATATATATATATAAAATTTTTGTGTATTGTCAAGAGGCTGTTTCATCTAAAAGATTAAGTCAGTACCTAATTCCATCCCCTAATCGTTGCACTACAAGTGAATTCCACGTGCAGAAAACTTCCAGAGCAACATATGCAAGAAATACTTTCTCGAAAGGCTCATTAACGTTGCTTTGACTCCATGCCCTACGAACACCAAGTCTCTCACTTCTTGTCTGAAGGTACTCTAGTTTTTATGAATGCTAAGGCCAGAAACTTTCGAATTAAACACAAGCTTCACCTGTTCAACTTCCACCAAATAATTCAGAAAATTCTGATATATCTTTATAGTTCACTCCCATTACAAGTTTTACCGTGTCTTTGTTTTATCTTGATATTTCTCATCTTTTCAACCTTATTACTCTATATGTCCAAAGCAAACTGTCAGAATTCCAAAATCCCACATTGTTTTTATTTTTGTTCGATATCCGCACTTCACTCTCATAAAATATCATTGGCATAATAATTCTTTCATACAACCCACCCACCTTTGGTTCTTTACCCTCTTCCTCTCTTACAGAGATTTCTACCTTCATTCATCGGTTATGTATATCTCCGTTTGCATCTTTCTTTTATTCTCAATTCCTTCTTTCTCTGTGAAATTTTTGCATTTACTTGTTTGGTACAGTTTGTTTCTTCTTGAAATATTTGCTCACCATTAAACCGTAAATGTTTACCTAATCCTGCTGTTGTTTGCTCACTTTAACTCCCCCATTCATCCTCTTGCATAACTGTAGATCATCATCATTTCTGCCATGCAACTTCCCCTTGAGCCTTTTTTCTTCCTTAATCTTTGACTTTGTCATTCCACCCCAACTGTCTTACTTCCTGTTCACCTTTACCTACAAACACTCACAATGCACTTTGAATTACGCACACGCTTTATAAATTCTTGCAATTAGTTCTTTTCATTTTTGTCATAATATCTACCGTTCTGCTGTAATTACTACTTTGACCTCCCTCTGTCGTGACTCCTGTTTTTATTGCTGTTACTTTAGTGGTTGTGGGTCTTTTAATTAAGCGTTTTTCAAAAACCGTTTGTAACGTTCGTATTTTTTATTTTTATATTCTCTCGGGATAGTAAAATAGTAAGATTTTCTCCTGCATCGAATATGGGTCACTTCATGTTCAGCAATGGACAAAGGACTGAAAATAAATTGATATTAAACACTGTAAGATTGAATTGGCTAACAGAGGATTCAAGTTAATACCGTTATCAGTAGGTTTATTTCCTAACACTTGTGGTTTATGTATGGTATTTCATTATTTTATTTAATTTTTCACACCTTTTTAATTATTTTCTTACAGTCTGAGTTTTCAAGCAATAATTCTTTGTAGATGAAATAAGTATAAATGATTCATATTGGGATGCTTATTCCCTGTGTGATTTTATCATTTTTGCCCGCATAATTTTCCCCATTGCCCTTTCCCTTTTTTTTTCAACTCAGAACTTGTTAGATATGTCAGTAGGCGTGTCAACGATAATTAGGGTTTTATACAAATTCGGTGCAAATTAATGTAAAAACAAAAATACAAAACTGCATGTGCCGGTGGGAAAAGGTGATACAATATGAACACACGGTAAAACTGTGAAAAATAATTTTTCGTAAAAGAGTTACCAAACATCTATTTGTTGGTTTTTCTGTTAATATTTTATCCGTATTTAATTATACCTTCCATAATTTTCATATCTTTTTTTGCAGTAAATGTTGTATTATATTGGATAAAACCTTTGGGCAGTTAATCGCGTAATTTTATATACCTCAAGCGTACCAAATATTTTTCGCATCGTACAAAAGTTTTTCTTTTAACACAATACATTCTCTCTCTCTCTCTCTCTCTCTCTCTCTCTCTCTCTCTCTCTCTCTCTCTCTCTCTCTCTCTCTCTCTCTATTTGCGTATGTGTGTGTGTACGTATTGTCAGTGGCCTTTCAATAAAAGCATATCCATTAGTTAATGTACTTTTTTAAATTTTGATAACATGAAATATAGTTCTTGTGGCGTGAAATCCTTCTGTATCTCTTTTCTCATTCGGCAACCGGTCCAGACCGCTTTCTCAGTTAGCCTAATACGGGTACTTGAGAATGGTACTTGAATATTTATAATTGCCAAACCTTCCGACCCTTGTAGTGAATTGCCACTGTTTTTATCAACGGCAGCGTCTGATCTAATACAGTTATGACTTGGAAAATCTTTTTATGACCCCTTGCTCTTTAGATGGTGGACTGTGATATCGTACATGAGCGATATATGTTTATTTTTCTTGCTTGTGTAATTCACAGCTTCTCTTGACTATCTGTTGTATTCATCGGATACGGTTAGCCTTTTTTTCTCTCTCTCTCTTTCTTTTGATTGCCGTACTTGATATGATCAGTTAGTGTCCTGTTTCTTGAGAAATACTAGATACCTTGTATTTCTGCTGTAACTGCTATCGTTCTCTTCATGTTTCTGTATTTTTTCTCATCCTTTGAATCCAGCTTTCGTCGAGTAGAATTCATCAGTTCTCTGATGCTTCATTTAAAAATTAAGCCGCATGATGTTGTTACGGTAATTCCGGTTCGACTGAATTACTGCAGTCCTTTCGTTCTGTTGTCGACATTTGGTGCCAAAGTCATTTTGCTTCGTTCTGGTAATTTTTACTCTCTCTCTCTCTCTCGCTCTCTCTCTCGCTCTCTCTCTCTCTCTCTCTGTTGTTTTATCAGATTTCATATTTGAAGATTTAGTCCCTCATAAATCACATCCATCAAGTCTTGACGTATTACTATTGTCGTTTTCGTAGTTATGGTAATCAAATAATATATTGCGAGACAAGCATTTCATATTTCATCAAAAAAATTTTAATGACTTCTTCCACAGTTCTGAATCATCCACTGCCATTCATCGCTTAATTGCCTCTAGACTCGCCCCCCCCCCCCCGCATCCATATCTCTCAGAGCATAGATATCTTTCATTAGCTCTTAAATTGTATGGTTATCCCCCTTCACTATTTTTATAAAAAGTCGAATGAAGTTCTGAGACCGAGTCTGTGGACCTCGGTCTCTTACCTCTTAGTTATTAGCTCTTTCCTTTCCCCAACTGTACCAAGTTTTTTTATTGGGATTTAGATAAATGGCGGTATATCATTCATTCCTCTGGCCGTGTCTTTTAACCGATAATGTTTTATGAGTAGATTCCTCTAGTTCATTAACCGAAGTCTTTTTGTCACTTGGAATGTTTGCTGTTCTTTGTATTTTAAGACCATGACACCCATTCTTCATTTAATTGCTGAAACAAATTGGCCTGTCTTTTTTTCTGTAATAACTGCAGCGCTAAGTTCGTATTATTCGACAACTTTGCATCACAGTATATATATATATATATATATATATATATTCATGATACAATAATATACGTGGAAAATCCTTTTGAATTGCTGGAAAGCTGCAATATTTTGTCAAAACTGCTGATTTTATTATTTCATGTAACCTCGTAACTATCACGCCGGAAACATCAGATAACGGAATGTTCTCTTTGTTGGTTGATTTTGTAAAAAGCCTCATCTTTTTCCAATTTTAGGTTGAAAATTGGAATCGCCAATGGAAAGTGAGGAAATGGCCGAGCGATTTCTGTTCAGTTTTGTAACAAAATATAATGTGGCATTGTTGTTCCGAAAGAGTTTGTTTTAATTTGCATGACTGTTGATGAGCGAGTAATGTTTTGCTTCCTTTTTGTTAGCAGTGCTATTTACGACCAAGGCCTTATATATTTTTATTTTTGTCTGACAGTAATTTACAAACAAAAGTACTTTCTGTTGAAGTGATATTCTGAAGAACGCCACTTAGAACAATTATTGTTGTTGTTTTGACTACTGGTGTGGAAATTGCTTCGTTGTTCTTAAAATGTTCTACCATTTAGAATCTGTCGCCGTGTAAGTCAGTAATAAAATTTACTTAAGAAGTGTTATTATTATCATCAGCCAAGCTTTCACTGACCAATAAGAAGTGGAATTAAGCCGAGTTCTGCAAGGTCATTAAGCTGATTAAGATTAGTAGTGGTTAGAATGAAATAAGTAATTATTGTAATGATAATACATTAAGAGAATATTTAGGATAATTGTTAGTTAACTTTGATTATTAATAAAAGTAAGTATTTTGGCCATTTTTTTAGATTTTTAAGACTAACAGAAGCCTAGTAAGAATTTATTTTAAACTGGTTATAAAGTGTACTTATTACTTGAAAAGTAAATAGCAAAAGTCATTAACATCACGATATTTATGACGTTCTAGTTAAAGGAATTAATAATCTGCTTTTGAATTAATAATATGCATTTGGTACTCTTCAGTCTGGGAACAATAATAATTTTGGAGCAATTACAGTAGTATGTAGGTTAATCGCGCGAGATTTCATTAATATTCATAATTCAGCAAGATCCAAAATGAAAGCCTAGAGACGTTTTTATTCATCAAAACATCTGTTCAAGAGTTTCTTTTTTATGAAATATTTGTATTTGCAATGCAGCTGTCATAAAAATATAATGTGGTTTGTTTCTTCCGTAGTGCTTTGGAAAGTCAGTGAAAAGGAAGAGTGTCTGTATGTAGAAGTAAAGGTAGAGACAGAGAGGTATAGCAGTTTAGCTGATGATCTCGATCCCTTGAGGGCCTGACGAAATACAACTCTTGAATATGATGTTTGTTCTTTTCTCATAATATTTTGTGCTTTACGCCACCTCTCTCTCTCTCTCTCTCTCTCTCTCTCTCTCTCTCTCTCTCTCTCTCTCTCTCTCTCTCTCTCTCTCTATATATATATATATATATATATATATATATATATATATATATATATATATATATATATATATATATATATATATATATATATATGGAGAGAGAGAGAGAGAGAAAATATAATTATCAGTATACTTATTTTGTATATACAAAGAGTAAAGGGGTGTACTGCTGTCGAGGTTTTGAAAAAAAATTTTTTTTTTTTTTTGCAAAAGTTTGTACGGGCTTAATACAAAGTGAAGGATTCCATATAGTAATTCTTGTTTTAACCGAACAAAAATACGTATTTTTTTATTCGGTGAATAATTGAGCTTGATGGCATTTTTCTCTCTCCCACCAAAAGTAAGTCGTTTTAGCTTTTTTAATTGTTTTTATAGGTTTTAATTTTTACTCACAAAATGTCCCGCCATAGCAAGACATTTTTGGACTTAGTGGGTATTTGTAGATCCGTTGGTTGTCGGATTTAAAGTTAATATTCACTTAACAATAAATATCCTTTCATCTTTTATTTTTGATGCCGAGCGCACTTTCATCTTTTACCCTCAAAGCTGCTGTTTAATTGGAAACATTCCATTTTTAGTTATGGGGTTTTATTTTTTTTACCGATGAATTAGATAATACAAATAGTTTTCTATATATTAATCAATCGTGATTTTGCAATATTCGCATTTTGTTCTTCGTCACTGTTTATCTCCTCGCGCTTGTTTGTTTGTTGGAAATTTATTTTTTACAGGTTTATGATACGTCTCTGCATAATTCTTATCTTATTACATCGTAATGTTTTAAAGAATTGGGGTGGAATAAGGAACAAACTGAAAATCTGGGAACGTCGTGACCTCTTAATTCTCATTGTTTTACT
>NC_089744.1:25307500-25322500 GCF_040412425.1 Macrobrachium rosenbergii | reverse complement strand
GATTACCTTGGATACATAACCAGGTTTATGTCTTCCTTTTTATTCCTTCTCCTTCTCCCTCTCCCATCCCCTTCTTTCCCCACGCCTCCCCCCCCATTACTGCCATACCCCCTACCTCCAGCCTGCGACCTCACCCAAGCACCAACTTTTATGGTGATTGTTTCAATGCTTAGTTTGTACTGGAGACTCGTTGCCAGTGCTTTCCTCCTTTGCAGTTTTGCTTTTCTTCAAATTCTTACAGATTTTCTCTTTTCTGAATTGCGTTATATATATTTTGATAAAATGTTGTTATTTTGGTCATTCAGCGGTCGTCAATGGAATTTTTTTTTTTCTTATGATACGTAAATAATTCCTGATCAGTTGCCTTGCTTGGTAAATAGAATTGTTCCGTGTATTAATAACTCTATCTGCATTTATTATGTATTGAATCAAATATATCCGCTCTTTGCAAAAGCGAATCTTGGCAAGTTTTGTAAAAAAAAAAATACCTTTTTCACTATTTATAATAAGAAAGAAATATTTTTTGAAACAAAAATACATAATCTTATACATAAGGTGAAGTGATTATTCGTTAATTTATCCTGCTGAGCGTTCAACATGACCAGTGTATGTTCCATTTGAGGTTATTTATGAACCTGTAGCGATTGAGTTAACGCTCTGAAGGGGGTGATTCATTATGGTACAGCTGAGGATTTATATTGTGAGTCTGGTTTATTATACTGAAGGGAATGATTAATTAAGGCGTAGGGAATTACTCATCAAAGTAGAGAGAATGACCCACTGTAGGGGAGGGAGGGAGGGATTCATAATTGAGTATGGAGTGGTTCATTATGCAGTGGTGGGATGATTCGTTATAGTGATGGAACTATTCGTTATAGCGATGATTCGTTATAGTGAAGGAATTAGTCTTCATGGGGATTCATTTCTTTAATGTAGGGATTAGTCGAGATTTCCGCCATTTAATGGCTAACTGTCAACCGGGGCAGAGTGGCCATTGGGTGGGAGTTACTACTGAATCGAATCGACTTTGGAAATCATTAATTCATATTGGCTTAATAGCTTTCTTTCGTGTCGAACGTCGTCCGAGAACTTCCCCTTCTCTCTCCTTACCGCTTGGCGAGCTTCGTGTGGCAAAATCAAGTACGTGTGTGTGTGTTTCTTTCTTTTTATCGTCTGTCTACATGTTCCTCAGGATGAAATGTAGGTTTAAGCGCAAATTATTTCAAGTTCTTCAGTGCCTAAGTATTTCTTATCCTTTTTATTTTACCGTTATTAAACTTCACCATCCCTAAAGTGAAATTTCATGTTTCCTTCCGTAATATTATTATTATTATTATTATTATTATTATTATTATTATTATTATTATTATTATTATTATTATTATTATTATTATTATTATTATTCGTTAAACCGAATGGCTGTCTGAATGCCGTTGAGTTTGTATTGCAATTTCTCAATCTCTCGAATGAGTTAACTTATAGTGCAGTTAAACTATAAAAAAACTGTCCAAAGTTCTGAGATATTATTATTATTATTAGGTCTTTATGATATTTGACAAGAAGGTACCCCATGTACCAATGATAAATGGAACCAAATTACTGTAGCTAAAGTCATAGGGGCATTTCTTCCAAAATGCCGTATTAATTAATACCAGTAAACTTCGACCATCTCATTTCAAAGGGGAACAGTGAAACCAGAAGTGATGCTGTGTCATTCAACAGCGTTCATCCCAGCGCTGAGCACTAAACAATATCAGAGATAGATCTGAATCGGTTCTTTATAATAATTTGCTAAGCTGCGTCAATGACATGTGCGTAAGGTGACCAAGGGCGATTTTCTGCGGGATATTCATTGTAAGATCCCAGATCGTCGTCCGGTCAGAAGCAGTGGTCTTTGAACAATAGGAATCGTGGTCAGGAGCAGTGGTCTTTGAACAATCGAAACTGTTGTTAGGAGCAGTGTCGTCTTTGAACAATCGGAACTGTGGTCAGGAGTAGTGTCGTCTTTGGACAATCGGAATTGTGGTCAAGAGCAGTGGTCTTTGAACAATCGGAACTGTGGTCAGGAGCAGTGTCGCCTTTGAACAGTCGGAACTGTGGTCAGGAGCAGTGGTCTTTGAACAATAAGAACCGTGGTCAGGAGCAGTGGTCTTTGAACAGTAGGAACTGTGGTCAGGAGCAGCGGTCTTTGAACAATCGGAACTGTGGTCAGGAGCAGTGTCGTCTTTGAACAATCGGAACTGTGGTCAGGAACAGTGGTCTTTGAACAATAGGAACTGAGGTCAGGAGCAGTGGTCTCTGAACAATCGGAACTGTGGTCAGGAGCAGTGTCGCCTTTGAACAGTCGGAACTGTGGTCAGGAGCAGTGGTCTTTGAACAATAAGAACCGTGGTCAGGAGCAGTGGTCTTTGAACAGTAGGAACTGTGGTCAGGAGCAGCGGTCTTTGAACAATCGGAACTGTGGTCAGGAGCAGTGTCGTCTTTGAACAATCGGAACTGTGGTCAGGAACAGTGGTCTTTGAACAATAGGAACTGAGGTCAGGAGCAGTGGTCTCTGAACAATCGGAACTGTGGTCAGGAGCAGCGTCGTCTTTGAACAATCGGAACTGTGGTCAGGAGCAGTGTCGTCTTTGAACAATCGGAACTGTGGTCAGGAGCAGTGATCTTTGAACAGTCGGAACTGTGGTCAGGAGCAGTGTCGCCTTTGAACAATCGGAACTGTGGTCAGGAGCAGTGGTCTTTGAACATTCGGAACTGTGGTCAGGAGCAGTGGTCTTTGAACAATAGGAACTGTGGTCAGGAGCAGTGTCGCCTTTGAACGATCGGAACTGTGGTCAGGAGCAGTGGTCTTTGAACAATCGGAACTGTGGTCAGGAGCAGTGGTCTTTGAACAACAGGAACTGTGGTCAGGAACAGTGGTCTTTGAACAATAGGAACTGTGGTCAGGAGGAGTGGTCTTTGAACAACAGGAACTGTGGTCAGGAACAGTGGTCTTTGAACAATAGGAACTGAGGTCAGGAGCAGTGGTCTCTGAACAATCGGAACTGTGGTCAGGAGCAGTGTCGCCTTTGAACAGTCGGAACTGTGGTCAGGAGCAGTGGTCTTTGAACAATAAGAACCGTGGTCAGGAGCAGTGGTCTTTGAACAGTAGGAACTGTGGTCAGGAGCAGCGGTCTTTGAACAATCGGAACTGTGGTCAGGAGCAGTGTCGTCTTTGAACAATCGGAACTGTGGTCAGGAACAGTGGTCTTTGAACAATAGGAACTGAGGTCAGGAGCAGTGGTCTCTGAACAATCGGAACTGTGGTCAGGAGCAGTGTCGTCTTTGAACAATCGGAACTGTGGTCAGGAGCAGTGTCGTCTTTGAACAATCGGAACTGTGGTCAGGAGCAGTGATCTTTGAACAGTCGGAACTGTGGTCAGGAGCAGTGTCGCCTTTGAACAATCGGAACTGTGGTCAGGAGCAGTGGTCTTTGAACATTCGGAACTGTGGTCAGGAGCAGTGGTCTTTGAACAATAGGAACTGTGGTCAGGAGCAGTGTCGCCTTTGAACGATCGGAACTGTGGTCAGGAGCAGTGGTCTTTGAACAATCGGAACTGTGGTCAGGAGCAGTGGTCTTTGAACAACAGGAACTGTGGTCAGGAGCAGTGTCGCCTTTGAACAATCGGAACTGTGGTCAGGAGCAGTGGTCTTTGAACAATCGGAACTGTGGTCAGGAGCAGTGGTCTTTGAACAATAGGAACTGTGGTCAGTTAAGTATATCTTAGTTTAACCAGACCACTGAGCTGATTAACAGCTCTCCTAGGGCTGGCCCGAAGGATTTGATTTATTTTACGTGGCTAAGAACCAATTGGTTACCTAGCAACGGGACCTACAGCTTATTGTGGAATCCGAACCACATTATAGAGAGAAATGAATTTCTATCACCAGAAACAAATTTCTCTTGTTCTTCACTGGCCGGTCGGAGATTCGAACTCGCGACCATCAGAGTGGTAGCTGAGAACGGAACCCGCTCACCCAGCGAAGATTAGAGTGGTCTTTGAACAATAGGAACTGTGGTCAGGAGGAGTGGTCTTTGAACAATAGGAACTGTGGTCAGGAGGAGTGGTCTTTGAACAATAGGAACTGTGGTCAGGAGCGGTGGTCTTTGAACAATCGGAACTGTTGTCAGGAGCAGTGGTCTTTGAACAATCGGAACTGTGATCATGAGCAGTGGTCTTTGAACAATCGGAACTGTGGACAGGAGTGGTCATCTTTGAACAATAGGAACTGTGGTCAGTAGGAGTGGTCTTTGAACAATAGGAACTGTGGTCAGAAGCAGTGGTCTTTGAACAATAGGAACTGTGGTCAGGAGCAGTGGTCTTTGAACAATCGGAGCTGTTGTCAGGAGCAGTGGTCTTTGAACAATAGGAACTGTGGTCAGGAGGAGTGGTCTTTGAACAATCGGAACTGTGGTCGGGAGCAGTGGTCTTTGAACAATAGGAACTGTGGTCAGGAGGAGTGGTCTTTGAACAATCGGAATTGTGGTCAGGAGCAGTGGTCTTTGAATAATCGGAACTGTGGTCAGGAGCAGTGGTCTTTGAACAATCGGAACTGTGGTCAGGAGCAGTGGTCTTTGAACAATCGGAACTGTGGTCAGGAGCAGTGTCTTTGAACAATCGGAACTGTGGTCAGGAGCAGTGGTCTTTGAACAGTCGGAACTGTGGTCAGGAGCAGTGGTCTTTGAACAATCGGAACTGTGGTCAGAAGCAGTGGTCTTTGAATAATAGGAACCGTGGTCAGGAGGAGTGGTCTTTGAGCAGTCGGAACTGTGGTCAGGAGGAGTCGTCTTTGAGCAATCGGAACTGTGGCCAGGAGCAATGGTCTTTGCAACCGGAACTGTGGTCAGGAGCAGTGGTCTTTGAACCGTGACATGGTTAAGTTTATTCATTGTCATGGACAATCACACAAATTATGATTATTAGAAGAATGTTATGGTTAAAATATATCAACAATGCATTTTTGTCATGTCTTCCGTTTCCATAGCATTTCGTAACTTTTCTTCTCTCTAATAACTTAATGCTCAAAAATACAAGAATGACCTAGAATAACCATATATAATAAAATGAATGTATGAGCAGAGAGCTTAAGAAAAATATATATACTTTCGAAATACCAAATACTTTTGCTGATCGTATTCTTTTTAGATGCGTCTCTCTCTCTCTCTCTCTCTCTCTCTCTCTCTCTCTCTCTCTCTCTCTCTCTCTCTCTCTCTCTCTGCGCCTCATTAGAGAAAGCAAATATGAGTACTGACGAATTTCCCGGAAGAGTTGAAGTGGGGTTTCAGATAATAGCTGTGTTTGTAGTTTATTTTAGTCGTAATGGAAGTTCATTTTGAAGGAGAAAGAATTTTACTCTGTATGCGTACAGTTGAGAAATTTAATTATCTTTTTTTTTTCTTCGAAAGAACTCACGTATTGGATGACAGCATAGATTCGTTTTAAATGTATTTTTAATTTAGTGTCATCATCATTTTTATCATAATTTTAATAATTTGTTCTGACTTATTATTATTTTTTGGCGAGACAGTAGGGCCGTGGTAGGGAAACGACATTCGTAGCTTCCTTTACATTGCTGCATCACAGTGTGGGTTCCCCCCCCCCTCCTCACGTGCCCGTGTCTACTTGAATTCTTATGTACTTGAGATAGGAGACTCGTATGTCCTTTAATTCAAATATTATGAATATTTTAATGCAAAAAATAGTAATTTTGCCCGAACTACAGGAACTTTTGTGGATTTTCCCAACCCTGAATATCCACAAAATGTCCTCTTTATTTATCTGTATCACCGACGCTGATTTTATCGTGTTCATTAATTGAAAAGGATTGCCTTAATCATTTCGGATGCCAGTAGCCCAATGATTAATTCCAATGTTGACAGGCATGGAACCGAGTTCTCTCTCTCTCTCTCTCTCTCTCTCTCTCTCTCTCTCTCTCTCTCTCTCTCTCTCTCTCTCTCAGCTTGACATACTTGTCTGGATAATCTACATAACGCATAAGATTGTGTGCATGTTAATATTAAATAAAACCAAGTTAAAGTGTCGTCCATGTTTGTGATGTGTTGTAATAAAGTGGAGACTTTTTTTTGGTTCCTCACATTCTCCATCGCCTTCCTCTTCCTCTAGCGCACACACACACACACAGTGAAACGTATATTTTTTATTTACTTATTTATACACATTTTTATTAAATGCATAACTTTTGTCTCGTTATATCGAAGGATTTTTATTGATGTTGATCGTGTTAAGTTAAATTTATTATGTGCAACTAAGGTTTATTGGAAAAGTTGAGGTCAGTTAGTTATATTCATAGGTACATAAGAGTGTTTGTGTGTTTGATAGAGAGAAAGAGAATTTCCAAGAGAATCATTCAAATGGTAATTACGGGTCGACAGTTTAGACGAGGTATTTCAGGTCAATGTTTGGACTTTCTGATGTTACTGAGAACCCTCAAAGAACACAATAGAGTTTGATCTTAGCATGCGCGCGCACGCATTCATGCACGCCCAAACTATATATATATATATATATATATATATATATATATATATATATATATATATATATATATATATATATATAATATATATAAAGGTCTCTTAACGAATGCCTCCCAAAATTCCATGAAAGTCTGTCTATCCTCTCAAGACATATATTACTGAAGTATATAAATTGGTAATTTTGCATGTTTTCTGTGAATGTGGGTACTCTTTAACGTATAAATAACTTATTAGATATTTCTAAAAATTTGTTTATTATAAGTTGTGCCCTGCTATTAAAGTGGTATTCAATTTTTTTAATGCACTTCGCCCCATGAGTTCATAAGTTAATATTAACTTACGATATATTATCCGACAGAAAGTAATTATGTATCTACTAATCGTTAAGAAAAGTAAATCTTGAGCTGGGTAAACGAATAACAGCGGTTCACGTGAAACAAACTGGAATACTGGGCCCAAAACAGAAGCGTATTAGAACATGCTCTCACGAACGAGAATGGCTTTGAACTGCACTCAGGTGCTTAAGCTCCTCTCCTCCTCCCCTCCCCTCCCCCCCCGATCTGTTTCAAAAGCTCTCCGCTCGACAGCTCTCCTCTGCAAAGGTAAATGAGAAGATGTACTCACTTTGATTCACAAGCGCTCACATTTCGGCGGCAGCGATTGCCTTTGTTATTTGTGGCCGAACGTCTTGACCTACTTTTTTCGAGTGGAAATGCATTTGATGGTTTCCGCCTTGAATTCAGAGTTTCTGTTGTGGGATTACCTCGTTTATCGCGTTCATGTTTGATGTAGGTAGGACTGAGAAAAGCATTTATTTGTCTTTGCCTGAGTAGAACCTATGTCATAACTAAGCCTCTAACTTTTGGTAGTGATTCATTTACTAATTGTGGTTTATTGGTATTCCATTGTTATATAATTTACCTGCAGAGTTAATGTAAATCATGATGTACCCGGTAGTTTCTTTATTCATAGATATATGTATGTATGTATGTATGTATGTATGTATACGTGTGTACAGTATATATGTGTATATATATAATGAGTGTATGTGACATGTTTCTCCTTATGTTTTATTCCTATTCTTTGCATGTCACTCAAATCTTGAACAGCATCGGAGAACCCATTCAAAAAGATATAAGGACATGTCCTTTTATTTTTCTTCAAAGCAATGGTAGAATGACATCCACCCCGTATCAGCTTTGCAGTGCACTCTCCCGCTCTCTTTCCATATTACTCATTCACTCCAAAACAGTGAAAGTGAAAGCACTGTTCAACCAAAAATCGTGACATTATCCCAGGCTAGACAATGCCTCCGTATCTCCATATATGTCTCTTTCACTGAATCCCTTTTCATGTATCTCTACGTCTGTAGGGTATCACTTCACACACACAATCATTTTGCTTTGTAGGGTATCGAATATCACAAAGCTTGTTTCTTCTCGTGTACTATCTCATATATGGAGCTCATCTTCCCGAAGAGTCTCTTTTTCATATAAGATTTCTTCTCCTTTTTCAGGGTACGTCTCCTTGTATGTCGTTTCCCTTCGCTCACAGAGAATCACTCCTCATTTGTAGGGTCTCTCCTCACATCAGCCATTGTCTGTCCCTGTTAAGTCTTTGATGTTACCCCACATTGGATGCGTACGCGATTCTTCTTCTTCTTCTTCTTCTTCTTCTTCTTCTTCTTCTTCTTCTTCTTCTTCTTCCCGTCCCATTTTCTCCGACCTTGTAGACCAAGGGCCAGCTCAGATTTTGGCACCACCCGAGAGGGGGTAAATTCTTTTCTTTGCCATTTAAATTTTTGTGATAATAGCAGTCTAGTTCAGCCTTGTAACCTCTGCAGATGGTAGTAAAATAAAAACGAATGGCTTTTTCAAGTTTTTTTTTTTTTGTTCATTAACGGCTTAATAGGACATCCAAGCTACTACAAGACAGCTTATTGGGGCCAAAGAAGTCTTGACAATAATTATTTAATGTGAAACAGGTCCATGGGAAGTTTATCTTGGGCGCTTTTAGTGAGGGAAGGAAAGTTGAGTTATTATTAATATTGTATTTGACTTGGACGGGGATTAGAGGACTCGAGATGCTATGCGGTTTCGCCTTAATTTTTGAACTAGTATTAAGGATGTCAGCTTTATTCGGAACTACGTTTGGTGATAATAGTTATGTTAATTTCTTAGTTATCTTCAATTTTACCTTACATTTTCTTAAACTTTTTCTAATTATTGACTTACTGACATTCTGTTTTAATAATAATAATAATAATAATAATAATAATAATAATAATAATAATAATAATAATAATAGTCTGTTCCAGCCTTACGTGAGCAAAAAACAAAGAATTGTCGTTTCATCAGAAATGAAGAAAGTGGTGTCACTAAATTAGGTTTGGCACCAGGCAGGCAGTTCCGAGAGAAAGAAACAAGTTTATCTCGGCTTCGGGTCATGGACCGATAAATAGGTATTCTCTAAAATGAGCAGGATTATTCAGTGTGTGCCTATTAGCAGGCAATTGCCTGTCGGGTCATTTAGCCCTGGGATAGAGAGGGCTTTGGGTCGCATTCGCTGTGCACGAGTTTTGTATTCTTTGTTCTGCGATTATTTTCCGGATGCTCATTTGCTGTTTTGGTTCGAAAATTGGTGGTACTTAGGTCTTTTCGTTCCTCTCGCTCAGTGCCGTTCAGAGAGTTACCTTTTCACCTTTTTTTTTTTTGACACTGACGTTTTTGTGGTTCTTTCATGGCGCTCTCCCTGTTTTGATAATTTAATGTAAGCAGACAAGGAGGAAAAGGCTAAACATTCACATGGTCGTAGGCAAACACTCAGTAATATTCAGGCATTAAAAGCGTGAAGTCAATCTCTCTCTCTCTCTCTCTCTCTCTCTCTCTCTCTCTCTCTCTCTCTCTCTCTCTCTCTCTCTCTCTCTCCATTCAGATTTCTTTGTGGCATTCTTTCCCGATTGTGTCTTTATCACTCTTCTGTATTCGCTTCTACATCCACCGCCTCTTCCTTTGTTGGTCGGCAGGAATCCAAGTTTGGATTCTCTTTCTTCTGCGTACAGTTCTCTCTCTCTCTCTCTCTCTCTCTCTCTCTCTCTCTCTCTCTCTCTCTCTCTCTCTCTCTCTCTGTCCCGTGTCCCTTTTCCCAATCACACGCATCGTATCGCTAAACTAAAAGGCCAAGCATTGCCTGAATCCCATACGTGAGAGAGAGAGAGAGAGAGAGTGTGTTGTTACGGTTCAGCATTTTTGAAATGCGACAAGAGAGAGAAGGAGAGACAGAGATTTCGACCTTTAGAACTAGAGCTAATTGGATATTGCTATGAAAAGGTAGCAGCCTTCTCCTCCTTTCCCCCTCCCTCTCCCCTCCCCATTACTCCACCCCTTTCAGAAATTCCCTTATCCCTTCCCGGTGTTGCAAAAAGGCTTTCCCCATCTGTGAACGGAAGCCGCCTTTCGGGGTCTGTGGTAGAAAGTCATATTACTGCGCTAGAGCTATTCGAGAATGGCACCTACCATTGTGGTCGTTATCTTTATGCATGTATGTACAATCAGATACTTTTGTACTTGTGTGCGAGCTACACATACAAACAGATATGTACGTACACACTGTATATATATGTATGTATGTATGTATATATACTGTACTTATATATATATATATATATATATATATATATATATGTATATATATATGCATATGTATGTGTATATATATATATATATATATATATATATATATATATATATATATATATATATATATATATATATATATATATATATATATATATATATATATATATATATATATATATATATATATATATGTGTGTGTGTGTATGTGTATGTGTGTATGTGTGTGTGTGTGTGTGTGTGTGTGTGCATGTTATCCATCTCAGGAATAACCGTGTAATAATAAAATATAAACCGAGTCTTTGGCTACGAGTAACGTGAAACGGGGGTGCAAGTGCTTTTGCTTTTGCTTCAAGGCATTTTCAAGCAGTGTCTTGAAAAAGCCTTGAAGTAAAGACGAAGGTTCTCTCGCACTCCGATGTTTCTCGTTCTTCGTGGCCAAGGACTCGATTCATATTTTAAGAAGGGTAAAAAAGTTGCAAATATTGAGAGGAGCGTTTTGGTTAGTGTTTGTGGAGTAGCGCGAATTGAACGTCAAGAAATGCGGAGATACAAATTTGCATTGAAACGTTTAGCCAAGGTGGGAAAATGATTCCATTAATTTTTAGATAATGCAACGTTGTGGAGAGAACGGAGGCCATGAGTCAAATACTTGGAGCAAGGAGAAGATAGATTAGAAAGTGTTTTGATACATGAAGTCGAGAGGCATTAAAACGTAGGGAACCGAGCTGAATGTCGCAGTATTTGTTCATATATATTAAAGGTCGACTTTTATTCGTTCTTAAACTCTTAATGTTGATAAAAAATAACTCGAAGACTTTTTCATGAATTGAATAGCAAAACATTTCCGTGCCTATTTTCAAGTTGATTGCCTTGCTTACAATTGATTGGTTGGTTTCTGTAGCCTGTCGTCCCAGCAATCTTGGTCACTGACGCCCGTCTGTCAGTCACTTCACTGACGTGTCAGTTTTCTTAGATACGAAATTGACTGTCGCTGCTTAAGGTTATACCTATCAAGTCTGGCTTTCTCCTCGTCAGGCATGGAAACGCGACGAGCTTTCGGTCAGAGGGGGAAAATGTCTCCCAAAATGACATTTTTCTTCCTCGTTGGGAAATATTTTGGGAAGAGTCGGTAGGCATGGATGGTCGTAGAGCTGAGACTGGGTTGCTTGGTTTCAGGGTATTTTTGGGCAGATAGATAGGAGCTTAGTTTGTCACCATCATCATTATCATTATCATCACTCATGTCGACATCTGTCATTCTTGTGGTTCCCACACATTCCACTTTAGTTTAGTTTTAAAAGACCTGATTACTGTAAAATATTGTGTTCGAGTTGCAAGTGCGTTGCCTACGTCTGATAAAAGTGCCCGCAATTGAAAATATCTGAACGATGGCCAGTGGTGTAGCAAGAGGCGCAGAACTGTATTTACCATTGTGATTTTTGCTGATCATAATGGATCGGAATGTGAATATCTGTGTATGGAGTTTATCTCCCCCCTTTGTTTATTTTTGTATTCCTCAGTTCGAAGTGAATGTTATGAATATGTCTTTTTTTCCGTTAGAACGGGAGGTTGAATAAAGATAGCGCCCTCCGGTCTCCGCAAATCTTTAGGGATAAGGTTTTTGCCCCATACCCTTGTCTTTCGCTCCTGCTGGCGTTGGTATCTATTCAGAGATAGGTCGACTGGAAGGCGGAAGCTGGGAATCGAACCTACACTCCATCCGAATTGGTGTTCAGTACTATATCAATGAGCTAAGCATATATATATATATATATATATATATATATATATATATATATATATATATATATATATATATATATATATATATATATAAACAGAGGTATGTTCAATAAGTAGTGAGAAAATGTCAGGAGAGAGACTATTTATTTTCATAAGCTTACACAACTTTGTCTCCTTCAAAATAATTGCCTCTCGCAGCTACACACTTCTCCATGTGTCTCTCCCAATCCTGGAAGACCTCCTCAAAGTCCTTTTTCAGTAGTCCCTTCAGGTAACTTTCCGATGCCTCTTTCAGCTCCTCTGTTGACTGGAATCTGGTTCCCCTGAGGCTGTCTTTCATGCGTGGGAACAGGAAGAAGTCGCAAGGGGCTAGGTCAGGGCTGTAGGGTGGGCGTTGTACCACTTTCTTTCCCTTGTCGGCCATCCAGGTGGTCACCAGCCTCTGGTCGTTGGAGAGGATCTTTGGCACGAACTTGGCACAGACTTTGTGGAGCTTCAGATCTTCGGTCAGAACTGTCTCTACTGTGCCAGTACTAATACCAACAGCTTCAGATAGCATCCTCACAGATATTCGACGGTCTTGCATCACTAACCTTTGCACTTCCTCAATGTTTTCCTCCTTGCGTGCACTTTTCGGTGCTCCAGATCTGGGTTCATCCTCAACCTGTTCATTTCCGTCAGAAAATCTGTTAAACCACCGATAGAAACTTGCTTGGCTCATCTGTTCACCCCCATAGGCCTCCTTTAACATTCCATAAGCTTCTTGTTTGGTTTTCTTAAGTTTAACACAAAATTTGATGGCGTAACGTTGCTCCATGTTTCCCTGCATCGGCAAACTGGATCAGACTGGTTCCACCGCGTTCACCGCTGCAATCAGACCTACAAATATAGAAAGTTGCCAGTTTGTCATTTTATAGAATATATGTATGTGTACTTCACCATGAAGTAGTATTTTAATCAAATCATATTTAGTGTCTCGCCTGACATTTTCTCATTACTTATTGAACATACCTCGTATATATATGCACACGCACGAATATACACGAAACGCTCAAAGACGTTAATTGGGCATCTGTTTATAGTTAAGGTTCGAAATGGGTAACGAGAACTACTGAAAAACAATGAAACAAATAATTATTGTTTGCACCTGCATCGCCACAGTAATTATAATAAGCCATCGCTTCCAGCGACGACCTCTTCACACTGTGACGAACGAGTATTTATAGCCTTTGAGCTATGCCTGGCGTAGCCCTGTAGTTATAGAGATAAGTTTAAGGTAGGTATATTAATATGTCGTGGGAAAAGTTGAAATAGCTTGCTTTATAACACGGAGTGTTTCGTCTACTTAATGAGGCTGTTTTGGCGTATCGTGCATCGTAAAAGATACTTGTACGCTAGTGATTAATTAGTTGTTTGTTTCTGACATGAAGTGCCTCTGCTTATTTAGTCGTGTTAGTCATGTGTTTAGATTTTATGGAAGAGTTTCCGACCGCAGTTCTGCGTTTTGGGGTATGTTTTCCTCATGTTGCATTGAATCTCAAGGCTTTCGAGATTTGGCACAAACTTCGGTACCTGTTTTTAAGAGATGACTTCGTTCTTAAAGGGTCTTTTCCTGCGTCGGCTGTATACTTTCACGATATCACTAACTATTTTTCGGGTTTCGTATACGTGCCATCGGAAATTTTGTTTTCGTTATTTTCTCGAATTCTTATTTATAAAGCTTTTTGGACTTCTTAACTTCCTTGTATTTTCTCTTCATTATATTTCAGTGTCCCCTTAAGCACGCATTTCCATCCGTTCTCGAAAGCAAAATCGTCAGTGGATTTTGGTTTATTTCTTCGGCTCATAAACGGAATCGTTTGCAAAATGTAACACGATTCAGCTAAACTACGTAGGCGCTTTACTTGTTTCTGGTAAAGAGAAAATGCATAACTTGTGCTAAGGCCAGTTGATTTTGACCACAAAATTAAGACCTGCTGTAGATATAATTATGTACCAGAATATTCGCAGTCATTAAAACAGGTCCCACACTCTGGTTTTCTTGCGATATCATGTCTTTATATTTTGTTTCTTTGCCTGTTTTAGAATAATGGCATTCATTGAGGTAAGGCCTTAGGCAGATTGTGATGCATTTTTCCCAAAACACTTGATTTCCAAACAAACTTGGAATATCCTTATATGAATGCTGTTGCCAAAGTACACTCTTATTTTAGGTTTTGGAGAACGACCAACGTCTGTCTTTCGTAGGCCTAAAGAAAATCTCTTTAGCAGGACGATAGATATTTCTGGATACATTCACTTTGTCGTTGTTATGTAAAAGCAATTCCGCCTCTTCTGTCCATGTGTGTGGTCGTATGCAATATGCAAGTTAATTTATGAATATTAAAAGGGGAAAAACCCGAAAGAATTAAAAATCACTGTAAGAAGTGACACTCTGTTGTTCATGTCAAGTAAAAATCACTTGAGATTTGAAAGTAAGAAATTGAATTTTTGTTGCATGATGTTTGTAATTTTATTTTCTTGTTCAAAGGGGACATGTCACTTATAAATGAATAGAGAAAATTATTAGATCTCACTGTCTATTCTGATTGAAGAAGCTGCCTTTGAAGTTCGAGTAGGAAAAAAAGAAGTCCGTAAAAAAAAGCTGAAGAGCAAAAATGAAATGGCAATTCTTTGCAAAGTCAAACGAGTCCTAACAACTCTTACAATGTATTGCTGTATTATTATATGTCCTCTTTCAAGGCTTCAATTCATCGTTAATTCTTGAGAGTTCTGTGATAGTAATACTTTTCAAGAATTTGTGCATCATTACACTTGGTCGTAGTTCCACCTGTGGACCAAGTTGAAACCATGAGCGATATATATATATATATATATATATATATATATATATATATATATATATATATATATATATATATATATATATAGATAGATAGATAGATAGATAGATATATATATATATATAAATCTTGGATGACTTTTGTTGCTGTTGAAGACATACTAATGTAAACATTTTTGTCTGAAAAAACAACTGCCGTTGTTGGCTAAATAGACTCTCTCTCTCTCTCTCTCTCTCTC
>NC_089744.1:25260000-25302500 GCF_040412425.1 Macrobrachium rosenbergii | reverse complement strand
ATATATATATATATATATATATATATATATATATATATATATATATATATATTATATATATATATGAGACTGAAATTTTTATATGCAGTTGTTAACAGCATCAGTAAATTAGAACTTAATTCTTAATTTGAGGTCCTTCTATCCCTCTCTCCCGTTATATAATATATATATATATATATATATGTATATATATATATATATATATATATATATATACATATATATATATATATATCGGTGTGTTCAAGCTTGCGTTCGTACAGTTATAGATAAATACAGAGGTAGATAGTTTGTGAATATTTAGACAAGTGTATAAGTTTCCTATTGGATACATGGTGTATAGTTTCCATTTTCACGTTTATCATAAACAAGGAAAGCAAATACTACATAAAACCATTTGAAACTTTCTTGCTTCGTGTAGCAAGTAATTTATCAATAACATATAATAAGCTGTATTGGGAAAGGGTTTTCACGACAAATGTGTATAGTTAGTCGTTTAATTTTTTTTTTATCAAAAATTACTTCTATAACTTTTTAATGATTAGTCCACTCTGACAGTAAATGAGGTCCTTGGAAGGTAAGAGTATGCTGTTCTTGATTACCAAAACTCCTGAAAATACTTCTATGGTTCTCCGTTGTGGAACAGGTCCTTTAACAGTTATTATTTCTATCCCCAGGTCACACCATCGCTTAATTGGTATCCTTCGTGTCGTATGGGGAGGTTTAGTAAGATATAGATTCCGCATTTTTCACTTAGTTAAAATAAAAAAACCAATTTTGGTGAACCAGATAAACCACATCCAAACCCTCTCAGTTGAACAGTGTATTGATAATGGACTTGTTACCTCATGTGCTTTTGGAGTTACATAATGTGCTTTTGTTTCTTCCAAATAGGTTTTAGTATTTTGAAAGAGAATAACAAACTTGATAGACATGTTTGGTTGAAATTTTCTCGTAGTGAAGTTTAAAACTATTAGTGATGGCTTAGTAGCTATGCTTAAAGACTTGGCACTATGTAATTCCTATAAGTGTCACACGTATCATCGGTGAAGGTGTGGTCTCCATGGCATGTGTGGCCAGGTGGCGTGTCTTCGAGGCGCCCCAACGTGACCTGGGCTCACCTAGGTCAGGGCCAACACTGTAACTTGCCAGGAGGAAGACCATGGACAGCATCAAGGGCATTAAGTCAGCCCTGGGTGGGTCTGGGGCTGGGCTTGGTACAAGTGTAGGTGCTGGGTCATACCTAGCCAGTATGGAGACTCTCCTGGGGGATTACATGGAACGACTTGGCACACGGCTCAATGTCCTGGAGACTGAGCTACGGTATGCCTGGCGTGCTCTGGACATGTTGTCTCAGGAATATGTTAAGATGTGGGAGCGGCTAGAGAAGTTGGAAATACTCTTGTATGAACAGCAAGCAGTAATTGCCCAACTCTTGGAATTTTATACAGCCTTTGACTTACAGGCTCTTTTAGCAGAGAAAGAAGAACCCACTCTCCCTGCAGAAACAACTACTGCAGCTGCAGTTGCTGCTGCCACTGTTACTGCTGCTCCTGCTGCTCCAACTGATGAAAATTCAGAGAACAGGCTTCCTGATGAAGCTTTTTATAGGTCTCTGAATAATGCTCATCGTGACAACCTCTCTCAAGTATCAGAATCAACTGACCAAGAGCTTGCTAGAATTTGGGACTTAGATGAAACTGAGAAGGAATCAGACTCATCTGATGCCAGAAAAAAGGAGAAGGAAAGGGAAAAGGAGAATGAAAAGGATGAAGTGTTTACTGCTGATGACTACAAGGACTACAGAGGACAGAGCATATGCATCAGTGAGCAGGATCTTCAAGAGCTGAGAAAGTTCACTACATTAGACAAAGTAGCCCTTGGAAAACTTCAAGAACTAGATGCTCTTAGTGCAAAGTTGCTGAAAGACTCTCAGAATCTGAGGGATCTCCGTGAACGCTTGATAGCCTCTCCTAAATTAGGTTCTCCAACTACTGGTTCCCCAAGGGCCCCTACCAAACCTGAAGGTGCTTCGGCAGCTCCTGTCACTCAGGCACTAGATAATAAGATGGCAGAATCAGTTGTTGATGAAAAATTACGTCAGATGTATTTAGATTCTAACTTAGAAGACTGGACTTTCAGCCCAAGAACTTCTGAACCCCAGAGAAGTAGACCAAACTCACAATTGTCAACTGATAGTAATGCAACAGATTCTGAAATTGCAGCAGCATTAGGTTTGAAAGCTTCAGGGTCTGTAGTTGGTTCACCAAGACATACAAGAGATCTTCACACTATAGGCCCTTCACCTCTCACTATGCCAGACAGTACTTCAGTGGCAGGGAAGGATAACTTGGGAATGTCAGACTTTGGACTGATGGGAAGAAAAACGCCAGACCCTCTTATCAGTGGAGATAAAGCTCTTGGTACATCATCTCCTACATTTTTTACTGCTTCTAGTGAAAAGGTAAGATCATCATCACCTTTTGGTGCTTCAAGAACACGCCAAGATGGTTACATAAGTTCCCCACGCTCAGGGAGCCCAAAGGAATTAGGAAGAACTAAGAAAACTTCCCTTACTCCCACTAACCTTGAGTCATCCTCATCAAAGCGGCCAGCAACACCTTCCTTTATGCCATCTAAAGATCATGGACACAGTCCTCGAGCTACACCACGTCTCATGAGCCCAAAAAGTCCGAAAAGTCCGAAGAGTCCAAAATCACCCAAAACTCTAAAAAGTCCTTCTCCCATTCGATACTCAGAAATAGGTAAATATGATTCTGGAATATCAACACTCAGCAGTAGTATGAGCACATCTTCAAGCATCGAAAAGAGTCCGACCAGTCCTAGACCGGGAAGAAGAGCATCTCCCTATAGAAGTGAACGCACTGAGAGATTCGAAGATCTGCATTTACCGTCCGCTACCTCTGCTGGTATGCTAGCCTCTGTTACAACGACATCAGCACATCTGAGCTTTCCTTCAACATCTTTATCGACATCATTGAGTGATCAGTTCAAGTTTAGTTCTCTGGGTGACAGTTTATCCAGAGAATCGAAGATGTTCAGCTCTGCACCTCCAATTCTTGAAGAGTCTAGTCACCCAGTCACAACGAGTTCTTTTTTACACATATCAACCTCAAAGCCTGACATTGTCAATACGGCTCTATCTGCTGAAAAGGCAGACCAGCGCATATCATACATGTCATCTCTTCCACCAAAAGCTTCTAGTGCAGGCTCTTCATCCAGTATTCCTTCAGGCTACCTCACCCTTAGTCCAAGAAGAACTGGTTCAAAGGCACGCCAAGTAAACAATTTTGAAGATCCATCATTTAGTACATATAGCATATATGCGATCACTGCAGATCCCATTACAAGAGTCAGTAAGAGCAAAGCAGAAGATATTTTTCTTGAAGATATGTTTATGAGTTCCTCTGCTCCTCCACCTCCTCCAGCCCCTACCTCAAGCACTTATTCTCATTATTATACAGGGTCTAGATCCAGTGTAGCTTCTTCTTCACTTTTGACAAACACTTCACTCGCTGATACGTATCCCTCAAGCCTTTCAGTGTCCCCAAACATGGATGTAACGTATCAAGGCAAGCAACAGTATCACACCTCCCCATACATCAACGAACCAAAGTACACAACTCCAGCTTACCTAAATGCAGCTGGTGAGTTAAAGTTCATTGGCCAAAATACTCGTAGGTTTGATCATTTAGCTGAGCTTGATGCAGGAAGGGCTGAAGCCAGACACAGCTTTGGGGCTGATAGCTCAGATTCTATATCATCTTACTCATCAAGTTCCAGTTTCTATCCATCATCAGGTCCAGGGGGCAAAGATGGGATGAAATATAAGTATCAGCCAAACTATAATCAGAGTCACTCCTATGGCCCACCATCAACTTCTTCATCACATATAGTTAGCAGGTATGTGCCAATGGAAGACAGTTTGAAGGGAGGAAGCTCTTCACGTTATAAGCAGCCATATAGTTATGATCCAACCCAACTCATGATGAGAGAAACTCCATATGACTCTCCTGATTCATATATGAATACTTACCCACCAAAAGATAGGTACCGGCCTATTGCAAGTGTTTCAGAATCTCCTTTATTAAAGAATGAAGATTTGTCTGGGTCTCTACGAAATATGGAAAATATCTTGAATACTGCTGCTCATGAACCACCACCACCACCTCAACCAACTCCAGCTGCTCGTTCACGAAGTCGCTATGATCGCTATCATGATACTCGACGGCATACTCAGGCAGTAACCACTACTAGTGTGGAATTCATGAGACAGTTGCAATGGACTGATGCAAAAACTGATAGGCAAGTGAATTTAGAGCTTAATTTAAAGAGGTATAGTCCTCAGAATGTCCAAGAACATAGACAGCTGGTACAAGAAGCACAACCCTCTCAAACTTATTATGAGACTAGTAATGTTTTAGTTTCACAAGCAGGATACATTTCTATAACTCAGGACACTGTTCCTGTCAAAACAACCAGAGGATTAAAGCAAGAAGACAAAAAGAAACTAAGAAGGGGTGCAAGTGTAAAGTCTGCTCTTAATTCAATGACAAAAATTATTCCTAGTATTGATATAATGGGAAAGCGTTCAAGGTCTCATAGTCTCCCATCTCGTCCAATGCATGAAGATGAGCAGAGGCACAAAGAGTATCAGTCAACTACATTAGGAAGAAGGAAGGAGAAAAAACGTAATTCTCTAATTTCCACCATGTCTGGTTTCCTTCAGAAAACTCGAAGACGAGGTAGTAGTTTATCTCTGAGGTCTTTATCAGACTCTGAACAGTCTGACATGGAACTTACCATCAGTCGACCTATACCTCGCCGCACAATATGGGATGATGATAGTGATAATAGTAGTCTTTTATCAGACACAACCACTCCAGCCGACGCACTGTTCCCGACAATGAAACAGACGAAAAAATATAGTTCCACCTCAAGTAGTAAGGAAAATATTTCTGCACCTGGGGTTATTCCTGAACAAACAAAGCTGGAAGAACCTCAGACAGACACAGCAGAGGATACAGCAAGTTCACAAGATCCAGAGACAATATTTCAAACAGTTGGAGAATTGAAGCGTTCTGACAGCCGAGAAAAAGAGTCAGAGGCAAAGCAACCATCAGGCTCCTCTCGTGTAGGAGGCAGGCGAGAGTTTGCTGTCTCCCGAGCCTTAGGAAAGTATCGTCAGCGACACTCCTCTTCTGCTCATTCTGATGACCAGAGTGGATCAGAAGAAGCAACACGTGCAAGTAGCAGTGGTTCTGACAGTGGCTCTCGTCCACCCAGCAACCATCAGCTACTGAGTCCTTTACCACCTGGAGATTTGCAGTCACAGCCATTATCTGATCGACCTCCTGTTGGGCCTGGAGCTCCTCTCTCTTCAGAACCAGCTGAAAAGGATGTGCTTCCCCAAAAGGATAATGTTGCATCAAGTGAAATACAGCAAGGCAATAATAATATAACTGATCTTACACGAGACACTGAAGTGGAGGATCAAAATGCAGGTTATTCATATTTAAAAGATGCCAACATTCCACCGAATGTAAATTTTCCCTTGAGCGGCCAGGTGACCCTTCCCGTTGGTGGTTCTTGTCCCCCAGCACCGACTTATAATGCCCCACAACTCCCTCGTGATGCCCAACCCTTTCCTGGCCAGGCTCAACAAACCTTTCCCCAAATTCCCCAGCACTCCACTCCCTTACAAACTTCTTCCCCTCTTACTTCAATGAATTACTATGATCCAAACTTTCCCAGTAATGTTGCATATTTGCAACAAAAAAACGGGGAAGCGCCCGCCCCTATTGAAAAGTCTGAAGTAGCATCAGTGTCCCCAACATTTGATGTCGTCCCAGCTGCTGCTGCTCTACTACAGCAATCCATTATCAACAAGAATATAGATATAAGTGTGTCCGGGGAGGCGGGCGACAGTGACACGTCTGTCAGTGAATCCCATGGAGTTGAGATTGTGTCAGTACGTGGCCGAGATTCCACCAGACGTTCTCCGCCAGAATCCGTACGAGACAGATTAATTCCACCTTCAGCCAGGACACACTCGGAGGACGATGACAATCGCTCTGTGAGGAGCTTTCGTTTATCTCGTGGTTCATCTAGACGTCAGAGCACCGAAGATTCAATTGACTCTGATGATGAATGGTATCGATATGAGTTACGTAAGCTAGAACGAATGGAGGCTGATCAGTGGCGAGAACCAGAACTAGAAGAGTGCTATCCAATGCATCCAGATGATCATGTCCGTAATTGCATGAATGTTGTCTTATGTGAACTACAAGGTCGTGTGCAAGCAATTGAACCTTTTGCTCAAGAATCTGAGCAACCATCATCTATGAATACTGCTGCTGTTCCCTCCACTCAGCCATCTATATTCGATACTAGTTCCTTATCACGTATCTCTCATGACACTGATGACACATTGTCAAGCATAAAATCAAATGAATCCGCCTTCTTTTCGGGAACAGGAGATAGTAGACAGAGTTCCCTGCGATATTCAGAATCTCAAGATACGCAGGCATCTCAGGAAAGTGCAATATTCTCATTGTGCAGTGGCGATGGAAGGAGGGATGCCCGCAGTCTGTTTGAGGAGCCTGCTAAGACTAAGCCTTCACAACCTGTCATGAGAGCTAGAGCAGATTCTGATGATGAGGGATCCTCAGGAGAAACCTCAGGGCCAGACTCTCCAGAAGAAGATTTGGAAGATGATGATGACGATAGCACAGCACCAACAGTCACTTCCAAAATGCAGCCTCCGCCTGAACAAGTAACTCCACCACGACGCATTCTACCTGTACCTCCAGTTGAGGAAGCAAAACCCATTGCTAGTGAAACTGTACTCCAGCCACAAACTTTTGTGACTGAAAAGGTTTCTCAGTTAACAGATGATTTAACCTATGAAGCTGAAATAGATTCTCATATGGGAGATTCTGTATCAGTACCATCTCCACCTAGTGCCCATGACCAGTCGATTATTCCCATGGAAGATGCCCAAGTATGCTTACCTTCTGAAAGTACTGAACCAATTGCACCTAGTGAAGCTGAAGCCGAAACAGATGAAACAGCTGAATTACCAGAACCTGCAGCAGAAACTGAAATGCTTGATGAAGAATCCAAAGCTGATATATCAGATGCAGAGGGAGATAAAAAGCCTGAAATCACGGTTGAAGGTGATGATGGTGAATCAGGAACCACTGATAGTATAAAGTCTACCCCTGCCAAATTAAAAGGTCTTTCGGGAGGACCTGGCAGTAAATGGAAACTAGTCAAGGCCCTAAAGGAGAAGAAGGAAGAGCAGAAAGCAGAGAAGGAGGAGGAGAAAAAGGTAAGTGTTTTAGTTGTAGATTTAAAGAAGATAAAAATTATTTTTGATAGATGATCAGGCTGTCGGACTTTTATCTGAAGCATTTAAGTCATTATGGCGAAGTTAAAACAATTTTGGAACAAGCTTCCGAGCTAAAAGGTGAGTTTTAATACCTCTCTTTATTCTTGTTTTTACACCGTTTGTTCAGTTCAACTTTTATGAAGTATCAACTTTCCCACCTAGAAAATTACTGTTATGAAGTCTGCTGCAGGGTAGCATTATATGCAATATTGTTCGAATACATTGCATTAAACTTGATAAATTTACTTTGCCTATTGATTTTTGTGCTAGCATTTCTCTCTCTCTCTCTCTCTCTCTCTCTCTCTCTCTCTCTCTCTCTCTCTCTCTCTCTAAGCATTGTAAAGAAACTCAGGATATGTTGTATTTGCATTTATATTTTCAATCTCTCGGAAATGCTTTATTGAAAATAGAAATTTTCATTAGACTTACGGCGGAAATGTAGTCAATTTCATAATTAAAATAAGAAAGCAAAACTGCAAAGGACAGCAAGTGTTGCCATTTTTGCTCTTGATAAAGAAACAGAAAAAGTAGTAGCATCCACACACGGCAAACTGACAACTTTTGAAGCAAATATCAGCCACAGAATTGCACAAATATACAGTGTCAGAAACGGATCTGTAACAGAGAGACATGAACCACTTGTGACAAAGTACAGTAACGTAACAAGGGACATAACCTTGGCCTCATGCTCATGGAAAATAATTTCTGTTCACTGCTTAGAACCAAATGACAAAGGAGCGGTAATGAATTCACCGTAGGTGTTTATTTTCTAGTTTCTTATCACTTATACGCAGTTAGGCTTCTCTTCATTTACTACGTTACCTTTAGTCTGATGTTTCCTTAATTGTATTGATATAATTGTCTGTGAAGCTATGGCGTATATTTTCTCTGTTTTTTATGGTGCTATCTTAGACATGGTAACTATCCAGGTGTTTTCCAGTTTTTATCTGTACAGAAATACTAAGGTAAAGTTTAATGACAATCCTTAAGGGCACTCGGTAAATAAATACTCAGGCCCTTTCCATAAAAGCACAAAAAATTTACTGCTTGCATGCGCTACAATATTGCACAGCAGTTAGTGACACGAATCAGAGTACAGTACGTAAATTCAGCACCACCAAATCACGGTAATTGAAGTACGAACACGAAAGATCACAAAATGAAAATACAATTTTATTTACCACGCCACGCTAAGGAGATTCAGAAACACGTCCCATCACGTTACGGGTATTGATTAACCCTTAACCATCACGGTATAGCAATTTGATAACGGTGGTGACTAACTTATATTTACGATTATGCATCACACCCCGATAGGGAGACCTGTTCATCACTTATACTGCAGAAAAAGCCTCATCTTTTGCCAGCAATTCAAGTAAGTGGCCCCTTGTCACACTGCACCTATTCAAAGAAGTTTCGACTCGGGTTTCGGTAATCCAAACAAAAGGGCGAGGCCATTGACATTGTGCCCCTCAGGCTGTGGTCGAAGGGAAAGGCCCTTCTGCATCCTTTCAAAGCAAAGTCCTCCCTTCATGTTGAAGTTCACGGCTGCCTTCAAAGCAAACTAAGCCCTTGTGAAAAGGCGACGGACAACTCTGAACGTCCTCCTCCGAGAGATCGGGTTTTCGACTCTTTCTGAGGTCTGATGACCTTGGGTCCATGTGGACGACAAACGTTAGGAGGCAGTACATAAAGAAATAATTACTTCTTGACTTAAATAATCCCTTTACAGAAATGCAGTCTTCACATTTATGTAGACGGCCAAAAGAAATGGAGACTTAAGACATTTCCCTATCGTAATTTAAGTGCAGAACACATCACAAAATGTAGTGTGGTCAGAGTTGTCTGTATTTATTATGAGACATCCGTACACTGGCAAACGTATATGACTGGGTAAGGGAATACATTCTTCAAAAACGTACGTAAATATTTATCGATTTTGTTATTTCGTTTGAGGCATGGAAATATAGAAATAATGGCAAAAGTCAATGTAAGATTACAATGTGAAATACAATATATATATATATATATATATATATATATATATATATATATATATATATATATATATATATATATATATATATATATATATATATATATATATATATACACACATGCAAGTGTGTGTAGGTATTTTTTGTACGTGGCATTATGTAAATGTAGATTTTAAGGTAAAAATGTGTATTTCAAATAGGTTGTTACCTTAACGATGCTCAAAAGCATCCATCATTCGTTTTCATAAATTCGTAATTTGAGTCATTTATTTCTGACTCATTAAAATAAATATTTTATTTCTCAGATGAATAACATTGGTAAATTACCCAGGGGTAGCTAAGAATTTGTTAAAAATCCTTTATCTCGTAGCACCACATTCTCTCTCTCTCTCTCTCTCTCTCTCTCTCTCTCTCTCTCTCTCTCTCTCTCTCTCTCTCTCTCTCTCTCTCTCTCTCTCTCTCTCTCTCTCTCTCTCTCTCTCTCTCTCTCTCTCTCAGCATTTTTCGGAGTTGCAATTTCAGTTTGAATTCCAGATAGCGTTATCAGAAAGGGAAAAGGGTGGAAATTACTGAAGTCGGAAGGAGATAGCCCTTTTACAGAGAGAGAGAGAGAGAGAGAGAGAGAGAGAGAGTGAGAGAGAGAGAATCTACGTTGAAATCAGTGTTCGTGAGTGTGTGTGTGTGTTTGTTTGTGTGTCTATGCGCAAGGCAAATAAATATTAAACTGACCGAGATATTGAGCATTGCTTGTGCACGTTTGAAACAGAGAGAAAGAGGGAGAGAGAGATGAGCTTCGTTGAAAAAGGTGCTGGACAGTTACGACTGTCCAATTGACAGGAATTTCGTTGCCGTCATTTAAAGTTGCCGGATCATCTCTATTGGCACCACACAGGTGCCTGACCCTTGTAGGTAAACCTTTAAAATGATGTTCTTAAACCTTTGGCAATGCCATACCCTTTTGTGCATTCCACAGTCACAGTTCAGTGGGTTTTATTGTTTTAGGGCGTGCACTCAACCACACTTTTCTCTATGCATTATTTATTATTCACTATTAATAACCATTAATGATTATTTTCTTTCCTTTTTCACATAACGGCATTCAGTCCAGTCTGCAGCATCACAGCACGTTGTTGTTGTAACTTTTTCCCCGAGTTGTAATGCTAAGTGTCTACAGTATTTATGTGTTTATATGCATCAGTGTGTAGAGATTAAGAAAGAGCGTGATCTTTGATGGAGATGAAGAAGCTTTAAACTGCGTTAAGAAAAAGAAGTTATTTTGTAAGCGCATTGAGGGAGAGAATTAATACTAATTGAGAGAGAGAGAGAGAGAAATTTATGGAGTACAGGGAGAAGATACTGAATCTGAGATAAAGGGAAAAGATGGGAGTAGAAAGCAATTTCAGAAACAAAGAGAGAGAGAGTGGGAAAGAGGAAGAGAATTTTTGTACAGAGTGAATTTTTGAAGAGAGAGAGAGAGAGAGAGAGAGAGAGAGAGAGAGAGAGAGAGAGAGAGAGAGAGAGAAAGGTAACATTGTGAGAAGGGCCTGAGGGCGAGGTCCTCTCATTTTTTCTTCTTCCTCCTCCTCTTCTCCTCTTCCTTTGGTCGATGATCGAGTGCTGCCCCGCCCTCCCCCACTCTCTCTCTCTCTCTCTCTCTCTCTCTCTCTCTCTCTTCTTCAGGTGAGGTTAAGAGTCCTCCTTCTCTCCTGTAGAAGTCCTCATCGATGCAACTCGGTCGCTGGAATTCCTGTTTCGCTGGTTTCTGAATACTTTAGGAAATCTGAGGATTTTAGACAGTTCTGGGATTTTAAGGAATTTTGGGGAACTGCATTCTCGCCTAACGTTCATAGAACCAAGTCGACGTCAAATTATTTTGCCACAAATTATATGCTGAGTTGGGTATTTCTGGAATACCATCAGCGGAGATAAGTAAATAGTACAGATAGGAGGAATATCGGAAGAAATGGAAGAAGTGCACTGTAAGCACATTTGTCTGGCCGCCACATGTATGCCTGTATTTTGTTCATGCGTTCAGTGTATGTTTATGTATATATGTATTTATATATATATCTATCTATATACATACATGTGTGTATATATATTATCTGTCTATCTATGTATCTATCTAACTATATACAGTATATATATCATTATATATATATATATATATATATATATATATATATATATATATATATTTTACACTTTATATATGTGTGCGTTTGAGTGTGTGTGTGTGTGTGTGTGTGTGTGTGTGTGTGTGTTTGTGGAAATGTATAAATGTGTATTTGCACGCGTTTCAGAATCTCATTATGAGAGAATTTGTAGATTAATTTTTTGGGTCATCTTTAATTTATTCATACAAGTAATTGCCTACAAATTGCTTTTATAATCCGTCTTTCATGTTTTATTTACCAAAGTGGTAATAATCCAAGTTGATAAGTTGATTTCCAAGTCTATAACTTATTAATTTAACTAACTCAACTAATGGATTGAATTGTTATTTTTTGCTCTCAAAATGAGTCATATCATCAGCTGAACATATTTTCATGTTGGCAAAAGCGTTCGTTTCAAGGCCATTAAGGCTTGATTAATCTGAATTTGAATGGAGTTAATCGTATTAATCTTTGGGCTATTGGTTACCACAAACGGGAAAAAAACGTATTTGTTAAACGTATTTTTTTAAGGGGAAAAGTGAAAATAAACTGAAGAACAAATAAAGAATTGAACGGCTTAGCGAAGGAAGTAGAAAGAAGTTTAATTTGAAGTATGAAGAGAGAAGAAAGGAAAGAAAGGAATGTTACGACTGTGGAAAGAGTGAAGTGGGAAACAGAGATAAAAGAGATATAACGCAGGACATTAAGTGGCGAACGGTTGATAAGCACCCGATATGAGAGAGAAAAGTTGAGGAATGGAGGAATAATAACAGTGATAAACTAGATGTTTAGAGGAAGACATATATATTCGGAAAATGTCAAAGTGAGAAATAATGAAAGCTGCATCGCAATTAATGAGTTTTAATATGGGTATGTAGAGCGCAAAATGGGGGAAAAAATTAGAGCTGGATTGAAGGTGTTAAAAGGTGCTGTCGTCAAAATTATTCGTGTTGAATATGTATGTGAAGCATACTTAATTTCTAACTAGCATTTCACTCATTTCTGTTAATGGCTGTGCCATTTCCACAGGGAAGAATAGAGTGATGATATTCACCCTCAGTGCAGCCTGGAATCGTAGAAACCCAAATTATGTATAAATATTTACATGTATAAGCATACATAAATGCATACATAGCCTTTATCTCTATGGAGGGATTTATTTTACTCACCAAGGTGTTGAATTCGCTGCCTGTGGTATTTGGCCATTTGCTTGATTACTTATTCATTTTACAGACACCTGAAATGCACAGTAATTGCCTCATCCCTTTATACACACAGTATTAATTAGTGTGTAATGGTTGAAATTACTTGAGTAATACTCCACAGTAGCGGTCATTTCAGGAGAAAGCATATTAAGTGAAGCCCAAAGTGTCCTCTGTTATGAAAATCCAGATAATGAAACCTTGGTGCGCTTTTAATCTCGTGCCTTCAGTGTTAAAATATTTTTAGCAATGCAGCGAAAATTACAGTAGAAAAAACAAAGAGTTTTCTGACTATCGTAAAGCTTACGGACTGGTAATTTTCTTTTGTCTCTAATATCTCGCACTTTGATAAGTGTGTTAGTGTACTAAGACCGTCAAAAAATAATGCTGATATAACAGAAGGTCGAGATGATACATTGGCGAGTTGAGCTTGCCACTGGCTCATCCAAACATAGGATTTACTACAAAATTTGTCACTGATTTGGTACTTAGTTTCGTGTTACTCTGCTCATATCTTACGGAAGCCTCTTCTGCAGCTGCCAGTTAGCTTACAGATTTCAAGATTTTTATTACTTTTTTCATATTTTTACCATTTGACAAGTTACATATTTTGAAGCGGTAGGGTGTAAACATTGTTTTTTTACGGACTAAAATAAGTTCATTTCTTTGGATCAAATACAGATTTGTGTTTCCGAGATGAGAAGCAATATTTACTATCTGAATCACAGAACAGAATATATGATAGTAAACCTATGTGTTCTACTTGACCCACAAACCAGCCTTTGGTATTTGACTCATGTACTTTTATTTGACTCGTATCGCAGACCAATTTCTTATGTCAGTCGTACAGCTGCTTTTTATCCGAATTGCAGTTTATCATGCTTTACCTAAAAGGTAAAACAGTCTTTGATATTTTGATCAAAAGAAAATATGCTACCGGGATGACACAGAATTTTTGTAGTTTCTAAACCATGGATGACAACCCCATATTTAAACCGCAGATTGGAGTTGGGTGGTATTTATTTAGAATTAAACTTGGTTGCTGTACTTTGTCACGGTTTGGCGGGACAGTAACTCTGTAAAGACTAGATATCAGAGACTGATACTTGACGCTAAGATTACCTTGCACCAAAGTAAAGCGATCATTTCGACACCTAAGTTTCATATCAGGTAGAAGGAAATTCTTGTCCGAACCGTATTTTAAGCAAAGGTTTCTTACAAGGATATGGTGCGCACTGGCGTTCTTCCAAGGTCCTCTGAACAAGGTCTAGGTCTTGGTTACTTGGATGTTTCTTGTTCTCGAAGATTGTACCTTGCAATATTGTCTATACTTCTGTTGCGTTTGTGTCAATTCTGGTTATTTCCGAAAGGCGTAATTTTTTTTTTTTTTAGCCTCGTTAAGAATCACGTTGTTAAGGAAATACCAGTGATTTGCATTTGGATCATAGCTTTGGTCTCCTCATTGGCTGTCACAAAAATCTTCCCGGTAATTTATTTAAATAATCCTGAAAAGCCTGTCCAAGTACTGAATCTCCAGCAAAACTTATAGAGAATTACTTGTCCAATAATTCATCATCTTATCAGATTTAAAGAAATCCCATCAATAGACGTCAGCCTAATTATACTGATGAACAAACTAACGATAAAGAAATGTTGCAGCCTTAGAAACACTATGGCAAAATTAAGTCCCCGTGATGAGTGATAATAGTCACCGGTACAGGTACCATCAGTGTTGTTATCGTCGTCGTCCATTTTTTTTTATAATAATATTAAGAAGAAAAGACGTCGTATGTTGAGCTTTGACACATCGTTAAAGAAAACACACCTTCAGTGAGGTAGCCCATTATATACGACTCGTCACAGTGATATTTGTTTTTCCCTAGCTGGTGGCTGATGTTTGACTCGCTCGTTGAAATTTCGCATAAAAGAAATGGGGAAAAAACATTCAGAAGGAAGCCAAGAGGTTCGTCCATCAGTTTTCATCATGTCAAAGACTCTCGTAGTTCGAAGCGATGAAGCTGATAAATGGTGCCGAGGGTGAAAAATTCGGCACTTTTTTGTCCTCCTTATATCTATTCGGTGCGGGATGTTGTGACGCTCTTGACGACCAAATGCCATTAGCAATAAAAATCTTATAAGAAATATTCAGATTATAAGTATTAACGTTTTAACCTGGTTGTGTGTGTGTGTGCGTGTGTGTGTTTTTTTATGTATCGAAGAGTGCTTTGATGGTAGACGGGTAAGATTGAAAAGCCAATTTTACGAAGCGATCTGTAACCTTTTACGAACAGTAAACCACCGGTGGCATTCAGTATTTATTAAAAACTCCTATTTTGGGCTAAAAATTAAGAATAAGATGAAAGTATGCGTGTAGAATTTTATTCAAATCCTCAACATAACTAGAAAAGTTAGCGTAATCTATTCAGACTGCCACATTTTCAAGACATTCGCTCCTTAGCGCATCATACCGGTAATAAAATACTGGTTTATATGTTGTTAAGAGGTATGAAAATCATGATAATGGCTTTTTAAAAAATCAGTAATTTCCTTATTTTCTTACACTTTCCAGGCATTTACATAAATACATCACGGCCTGAATTTCGTGTCTCGCTAGCTAACTTCTGATAGACGCGCCCCAGAGAATAAATATGTTTATGACCATTGCGCCAAATCACATTACTCTCGATTTCACAGGGCCATGGTGATTTATGTGCACCGAGAGTTATGTTAACGAGATTAGTGAGCGTCGGATGGATTTGCATGGGGGGTGGGGGCGGGTTTGAAGGGGAGAGGGGGTTTTTCCTCCCGGATTCAGCGCAGCACATGAGAGAAAAAATTGCGAAATCAGTATGCTTTAAAAATATACTGTGGCCCTTTCGTATCGGGTCACGGGGTATGGGCATAGACCGTTCCAAGTTTGGCAGGCGCTTGCATTACTTTGTAACATGAAACACCTATGACGTCTTCTTAGTATTTGGCTAAGGACTTTTTATCCTTGATTCAGCAGGTAGAGGATGGATCTGTCGGTGACTTAGGAGATACAAAGCTATTTCTGCTGACTAAATCTGTTGCGTGTTTTATGAATGATGCAAGGAAACATCTCTTTTATTTATATGCAGATGTATATGAATAAACTGTGGCCATCTTCGTCCGTTTTTCAGGTCTTAACAGGCACGAATATTTGAAATAATAAAAGCAAGTTGCAAAGGAAATGAATAACCTTTTCATTTTGAGTTACTGTCTTTATTGTATGAAAAGCCGACTAAAGTATTTGAATAATTATGATGGGATACATATAATACAGGCATCCTTGGGGGATGAGTTGACCAGTTAATGAAGCTCAGACAGAAGTTTGCCTCCCTTTTCCATCCTCCATGTTCACTACGATGAATTTACTGCCCATAGTCATAGCTGATAAATTTAGTGGATTAAATTTTGGATCTTCCTCATGCTGCCCGATGTTTGCTCTGTGTTTAGAGGTGTAATTTTTACCTTCTCTTTCTGTAATGAGCGCTAAATTTTAAATGTAAAGAAGGTTATTGTCTATATACTTTGTAACTACAGTGGTAAAGTTTTACATATCAGGTATGTTTGTTCACTGTATACGTTTAACATTATCTGTCATTTTATTCAAGTCTTTTGTATCGTTAGTATAGGATCATGAAATGGGTAATCCGAAGAAACAGGAATCTCACCTTTTGGTTGTTTTTTAAGCTGAAAAGGGCGACAAACCTCAGAAACAACACCAACCCTAAAACACACACACACACACACACACACACACACACACACACACACACACACACACACACACACACACGTTCCACTAACCCAGATTGTTCAGTGTCCACTACCCCGTTCAGACAAGATCGCTAGAAGACCTCCATCCAGGGTGAGTTTTGAAAACTGCTAACCTACAGAATATGTTCACAGCAATAGTCTGTTTGTTCCTAGACTCTCTTGAGGTAACTTTTAGACGAGGCAGCAACGTCGTCATTACTGCCATTTCATTGATAAGGACCAACCTCGTATGTTGTCGAGGTGTAATACCAGTGGTAAAGGAACTTTGTCTTGACAGTGTTGGTGGAATGACGGTGCTAGTTCAGCCGTCGGTTTTGCGGACGGTGATGATTGATTAAAATGGTCCTTCTGAAAGAAGTAGAAGGTTTCATATACTGAATGTAATGAATTTTTAGGAGAATATATTGATGATAAGTTTTGGATCAGAATTAATTGAGAAATAGAACATGGCCCCTTCACTTGACAAGAACCGGGGCTTTCGTATTTCAGTGTAAAAATGAGCATACGTAGGAATGGCTTTATTTGTATAATGGGTTCTTTTTACTGTGAATTGTGGAACGCAAAGATTAACTTTCATGTGCCATCGAGTAAAAAGGTTTTCACGCTCCCTTTTCGTAAGTCTTGTCTTATGAAGCATGAGAGAAATCAGAGCACAGGTGTTAATTGTTGCTGGATTGGGACTCCATGTGTTCATACTGCGAAGAAGAAAAACTCTAAACTACATCAGGTGTTCTGGATGAAAAGTTGCTTGCGCGTGTTTGGAAACTAGAGCCTTGCTTGCTCCCGGCTAAGGGGCAGCGGGCGGGGGTTGGGAAGAAGAGAGAGAGAGAGAGAGAGAGAGAGAGAGAGAGAGAGAGAGAGAGAGAGAGAGATCGGGAAGCGAGGGTGCACCTTTAAGGGGGCGTATGCTTGGGGCACTACTAGGGAGAATCATAGGCCAGAGGAGAGTTACAAATACGCGCCCGCGCATACGTACGCTCTCTCTCTCTCTCTCTCTCTCTCGCCGTATTTATGTAATGTGGATGTATGTATTTGTACACACATTGTGTATATATATATATATATATATATATATATATATATATATATATATATATATATATATATATATATATATATATATATATATATATATATATATACACAGTCCCGTACAGTGTATTGTAACATTCTCCACTTTCTAGCGGAGAAGGAACGGTGAACATTCAGATTAATACCTCCTTTTCCTGAGGTTGTTGGAGCCCTGTTCCCGTTTCCTTGTCACTGCATCGACCCATTTATTGACGGCTGAATTATCGGCGGTGCTTTCTGGCTCTTCATGTTCATTTACGCTACTTTTCCTCCGTAAGTTGATTCATGTGGAGGTGTCGCTTGCCCCAGTGGGATTGCGTGTCTGTTCGCTACACGGCTGGAGTGGAGAAATCTTTCTTTCTTCATTTGGTTATTTACGTTCTCGGCATTTGGCAATATTTCCATATTCGGGTTATTTTCATGACCTCAGTTTAATTGTTTCATTAAAAGAGTAATCTTTTCTATGTTATCACTGATATCCTTTTTATTTTAATTTTCTCATTCTCGTAGATACGTGAAGCGTAGACATTTCTTCTTCTTGTCTCTCATTAAATTATAGTTTTTACAGCGATTCATTCAGAGCTGGATATCGCCGGCAGTATGTATGCCGTGGTAGTAAATGGTACAGAAACGGCTGGATTCCGAGGAGTAAATACAGGTGTGGCAGGCGGGAGGTTTTCTGTTGTTGTAGTGTCGGTGGTCCATGGCGTGAATAGCTCCAGTTCTTGCGTCATTGAGGAAGGAAGGGTGTAGCCTTACGCACGCCGACACCTGTTATTGATCAGAACACCTGTGGTGGCAGTGATGCGCAGGTGTAGTCTTACCAGTACAGTAAGGGAGACAGAGAGAGAGAGAGAGAAAGTAAAGGTTTGTGGCAGCGCGTACTACCAGCGACAAAAAGGTAGCTATTGATCCAACCTGCTTCCCTGAGTTACCGGTTAATGTTATTATTATACAATATTCCCCCCCTCCATTCCCCAGCCCCCTAACCTCATCCCTCCCACTATTCTACTTAACTGGAGTTATGGTGTGACTGATGTGAACCAGTAGCGTTCGTCTGTTTGCGTCTGTCGCTGCGTATGACACGTGAAAAGCCCATCCATATTATCTGCTAGTATTGTATTTTGAGAGCCATTCGTCAGGGCGGTGCTGTTGATGTGAACCAGGGGTGAATGGCCACGCCTTTGAAAATCGTCGGTTGCATTAAAGCTTCCCAGTTCGGGGCGATTTTTCATTCATTTTATTATTCTTTTAAAAATCTTTCCAACCGTCCTCCTGACTTCTTCCACTTCTCATTCTCCTTCTGCCCTCTTTTTCTCCTTCCACATTCTTCCTGTTATCTCCATTCGTACCTTTTTCGTTCTTGCAGCCATAATCATTTCTCTTTTGTATCATTTTTCATCTTCCCATCATTTTCACTCGTTTTATCAGTAATCCTTCTTCAGTAATCCTTCTTCCTCTTATTGTCCATCATTCCTGCCATTTTCTTCCTACCATTCCTCCTCTTACATACCATTCTCATATCTCTTTTTCCTCCTTCCCGATACTTTTCCTTACCATCCTCCTTCCATCCTGTCAAATCTCCGAATTTCTGTCATTGCCCGCCCCAACATTCTTCGAAAGAATTCTATCAACTATTTATCAGTATTCCTGCTCGCGTTATTCTTCTTGAGAGTCACCGTCAATTTGCTATTCTTAAATCGTTTCATTTTTCCTCTTACTATTCTTTTGATTCCCTTTACCCTCCATTCTCTGTCCCATCTCATTCCTGCCTCCGAAATCTTCGATATAACGAAAAAAAGGGAGAAGTGACTGCGCAAAATTATCGTTAATCTCTAAAAGTAAAGAGCTGTTATGACTTGCTTCGTATGCGTGTGCTTATGATCCCCACGGGACATTCCTCCCTCCTCGTCACTTAAGCTCAGTTTTTTTGCTCACTTAAGGTTTTTTTTTTTTTTTTTTTTTTCCTGGAGCACTTTCTCCTCGCATATTGCGTTTTCCTCACTTACCCCATACATGATGACCTACTTCATTCAGGGTCCGTGAATTCGCACTCGAGTCGGCCGTAAAGGATTTCATTGTAGGCGGGCCACACCTGGGCTGCCTTCATTAACCCTTGCCGCTTGGCTTGCTCCCTGGGTTTATACTGAGAAGACGGCCTTTGAAAAGATTCCAAATAGATTTTAAAAGGCCAGCCTTTTTAACCCCCCCCCTTTTTTTTTATTTCGTTCTCTTTATTATTTTTTTGTTTTGGCCTTTTGAAACGGATGCCAGAAGAGGTAGTTTTTCCTCAAAACCGTTGCGAGCGAGGAGACGCTAGAGCGAGTGCTTTTGGAGAACTCTTGGGTCATTAAGATACTGCAAATGAAAAGAGAAATATAATATGGAATGCCGAAGCACTTGTGGATTGAAGGAAAAGTTGGCAAAGAGATTTTTTTTCATTTATTTTCACGTCTTGCTTTAGCTTTATGGCTTTAGAAATTTTGCGTGAAGGTTCTATTCATTCATTATTATTTGAATTCTGTAGGTTGAGTCTATATTACTCAGGCTTGATTATCATAATGAGAGGGACATCTTTGCTTTATATATATATATATATATATATATATATATATATATATATATATATATATATATATATATATATATTCGTATATATATATATATATATATATATATATATATACTCGTATATATATATATATATATATATATATATATATATATATATATGTGTGTGTGTGTGTGTGTGTGTGTGTGTGTGTTTGTGTGTGTGTGTGTGTGTCTTCTATTCATTCATAACTATTTTAATTCTGTAGGATGATTCTATATTGTTCAGACTTGTTTATCATAACAGAGGACACTTTTGCTGTGTGTATATATATATATATATGTATATATATACATATACATATATATATCTGTATATATATACATTATATATATACAGTCTATAAATACAAATATATATATAAATATATATATAATAAACATAACATGTGATTATAAAATACAATATGTATTTATTCATTAGTAGATTGCATCTTCTAACTTCATGAAGAAAAGAATGAAAGAAAAATGTTTTGGTAACATTTCACATCGATTCTCTCTCTCTCTCTCTCTCTCTCTCTCTCTCTCTCTCTCTCTCTCTCTCTCTCTCTCTCATGGAAACATTTTGATCCACGTCGAAAAGTCTTGCAATTAGTCTCAGAGGCCATTATACTTTTTCCAAAAGGTGTTTCACAAAGCATCATAATGAAGATGATCGTAGACACTAGGTGTCTTATAATAATAATAATAATAATAATAGTAATAATAATAATAATAATAATAATAATAATAATAATATTGACTGTGGGCAGTAAAGGAAAAAGCAAGCAAGTGATGAGCTTAAATAAATCGAGAAGATGACCACGATAAGACATCAATCAATTGGCAGCCCGTAAACGAAGTCCAAATGCATTTTTCATAAAGCGGAAGGTCCTTTGACTCGAAGACTGAAAAAAAAAGGTGTTTTATGTTCGAGTTTATTTCTTTTAGTGTTTTTTTTTTTTTTTTTTTTTTAAGTTGGGACGAGTAATATTTTTTCTGTATGTCACTGAGATACAATCTGCAATACCTACTGTACTTATTGGGATATTATTGTTCTTTGGTTAACAAATGGAATAAACGCGCTTGAATAATTTTTTTATGACTCCGAGGTTGCTATCAGTTGACTGACAAAGTGGAGACTGTTGCCGACTGGCTTGTAGATGGAAGAGACCCTCTGTTGATGTTGTTGTTGTTGTTAACTGGTTAATAAATCTGAACGTCATCGATATCATTTTGAAAGTTACGGAATTCCTCTGACAGACCCCAATTGACTGGCGAGTCCGTTGATGATTTTGTGGGTCATACAATAAAGCAACAACTCGTGTCGTTTCGCTTTATTCAGGTTTCTGGGCAATCTTATTCTCTCTCTCTCTCTCTCTCTCTCTCTCTCTCTCTCTCTCTCTCTCTCTCTCTCTCTCTCTCTCTCTCTCTTTCACCGCCCTTTTTCCGTAGTTTTGGATAATTATATTATATATATATATATATATATATATATATATATATATATATATATATAATATATATATATATACAATCATGAAGCTAAAAATGTCGCTTAATATCAAATTCACGCTACCTCGGGAATATCCGCGATGGGGAATTATCACCTTCGGTGATAATTCCCCATCGGGGGTATTCCCGAGGTAGCGTGAATTTGATATTAAGTTACCAATCCATTTATCACTTATAAATTCCCCTTCGGTGATAATTCCCCATCGGGGATATTCCCGAGGTAGCGTGAATTTGATATTAAGCGACATTTGTAGCTCCCTCCCTTATACCTTAGTTTAACCAGACCACTGAGCTGATTAACAGCTCTCCTAGAGAGGGCTGGCCCGAAGGATTAGATTTATTTTACGTGGCTAAGAACCAATTGGTTACCTAGCAACGGGACCTACAGCTTATTGTGGAATCCGAACTACATTATAACGAGAAATGAATTTCTATCACCAGAAATAAATTCCTCTAATTCTTCATTGACCGGTCGGAGAATCGAACCCAGGTCCAGCAGAGTGCTAGCTGAGAACGATACCGACCCATGCAATGAGGAACTGACATTTGAGACTTCACGATTATATATATATATATATATATATATATATATATATATATATATATATATATATATATATATATATATATATATGTGTGTGTGTGTGTGTGTGTGTGTGTGTGTGTGTGTGTGTATGTATGTACACAAACGTGTATATATTATTTTCCCCTTTTTTTCATTAAAGCCCATTCTGTCCATTATCCCACTAGCGGTGAATAGTTGTGCATGGTGGTTAGTTGACTGTAGTGGTTCGTATAACTACACCAGCTTCTATGAATGAGAAAAGGCTAATTTTGAATACCTTTTAATAGATTTTTTCAAATAGACTTCTTCTTACAATAGGAAGGTTTGTTTTTCAGAAAAATCTGATGAAAGTAAATATTTTTAAACCATTTAGTGTCCGGGAAAATAATCCCATGGAATTTGCCTTTAGATGTTATTGTGCTTTTTGTTTTTTTTTTCTCATTATATCATATTTTCCATTAGGTCAGTCTGATTTTGTTGAACTTCATAAAACACCTTTGTCTGTTGTCTTCATGCGATTTTATAGATAACATGAATTTTCCGCATGATCGTATGGTCAATATTGTTCATATACAAGTATGATTTATGCACATTGCCAAGCTTATATTACATGCTTGTGTAATATGTGTATATATATATATATATATATATATATATATATATATATATATATATATATATATATATATATAGTGTCTGTGTGTACGTGCGTGGGCGTGCACATATACGCTCACATATATTTATGAATTTGTGCGTTTGCGTGCGCTGGTAAATTACACACGTACTTAAATATAATGAAAGGTACTTCTTTCCAAATATAATTTTAATGAATAAGGTCGGTCATCTTATCAGATTACAACATAATGCTTCTTACTCTGACCGAGATTGAAGGTGTATAAAGGTACTTTGCACCCCTGGCTTGCCAAGGGGGTTCTACCCCCGATCCGGTGTTAAGAAGCTAGACTGCATCTGGAACAAAGGGTAGTAGCTAGACCCTGTGGTGCCTTGGACGATCAACATGTGTCCGTCTGCTTTCTGTTCCAAGGGAAATCCCAACCGCCTGTCCCAGTTCTTGCATGCGAATCGGGCGTATAAATCGTCCATGATTGTGCTGGCAGCACCGCCTATGGATGTGTACAAATACATCATAGGCGACGTTCCGGTATTATGTACGTTAGCAACGAGTAGTTGCTGATTACATGCGTCTGTTTGGGCACACACACACACACACACACACACACACATATATATATATATATATATATATATATATATATATATATATATATATATATATATTCGTTGCTGTATATAGTATTAAATTTACAGCGTGACAGGAATTATGTAACGGCTGACTTTTTAAATGAATGACCTTGTTTGTGAGGCGAAGTTTTTCTTTTCCCTTCTAGACCAGCACTAATGGGATAAATGTCGATATTCTAAGATGAAGTGTCTCCCTTTTATTTTTGTAGGAAAAAGTCGCCTTATCTAGTATTGATTCAAGGTTTAGAGAGAGAGTGTGAGAGAGAATTGCACTACTTGTTCATAAAGTAGTGTCAAAGGAAAAGCTTACATAACGATGAATGATTTTGTGATAATATATTGTTTACCTTTATTTCTCGCCAGGGATACTGCTTTCAGTATGAGCGAAGATAGTTTATGGGTGAACTTGTACACAACATTTTTTCCAATTTTTTTTTTCCTTACGTAATCACTCTGCAAGGTTTTCCGTTTTTGTTTATTTTTTACTTTTCGGATTAGCACTGTCTATAGACTCTAACAGCAGTGAACGAAAGTCAGCCACCGTCTGCGCGCGCACTCTCTCTCTCTCTCTCTCTCTCTCTCTCTCTCTCTCTCTCTCTCTCTCTCTCTCTCTATAACTTTCAGATCGTGATGTTCGGCATATCCCAACAAGGTTGAACATCTTGTCCCTTATCATCCTGGTGGTAATTTAAGTACCCAGCGCAGCCTTAATTAGTTCTAGTGAAGTGATTTGGCTCAGTAGAAATGACAGAGGACGATCGACGTCGGAACTGGAATCGAAATGTGAAGGGTTCCACCTCTGGGAAAGATGCCATTTTCATCACCTTGGTTCGCTCTTCAGGTGGAGCAAAAAATTTTTAGCCACTTTTCATTCCTGATAAATCCTAGACACTCTTTGTCATAAGAGGTAGTTTCAGCTTCCTGATCTAGGATATTGAAGTGGATTTTTCGACTGGTTAATAGACAGGAAATATTTTGAGGGAAGATTGGTAGTTCACTGAGGGAAGTGTCAGATTTCAACAACTATTAACATCAATGTATGTATACATATATATATATATATATATATATATATATATATATATATATATATATATATATATATATATATATATATATATATAGAGAGAGAGAGAGAGAGAGAGAGAGAGAGAGAGAGAGAGAGAGAGAGAATGTGTATGTGGGTTATGTGTATATATACATATGTTTGTGCGTGTGTACGTATATATGTATACTATAAGGAACATAACTGTTTTTTCATGAAGAGGCAGCCGAGACCTACGAACGAGGACGAGTCAGTCTCAGATGATTTACGAAAAGCACGAAGGAAATGTACAATATTTACACAATGCTTGAGATAAATGTAATAGAAGGAAAACATTGACATTTATCTTAAACGTTCTAGACGATTTTGTGTAATTTTTCCCCACTGATTGAAAATACAGAACATGGATTTTTAAGTCAATCAAACGCCCCCAGGTTCAGGATTAATTGAAATCGCCCCGTTCCTCCGAAACACGAGTCGTCTCTTCCCTGAAACAGAAAAAACGGGGGGAAAAACTTCAGTTAAAATAAACCAGATATAGAGTTGAATCGCCAGTAACTGCATTTATAGACTGGGCGGAGCAACTCTCCGGTGGCGCAAAGCAAACCAATTAACTGAAGCCATTATGTGACTCATTGTTGTTGCAGGAAGATTGCCATTGTATAGGGAAGAAGTGTATTTGCCGTACTGTGTTTATTGCCCCAGCGCGGGATAAGGTTTATTATTTAAAAACAAGAAGCTCTGCTTCGTAAAATATAATATTTTCTTTTTCTGGGTAATATCCTTCACCGTGCGATTATTATAATTGTGGTTTGAAAAAATACATCATTATGCGTTGTTCTTTTCTGATTGTGTGTATTAATGCATGGATTTGTTTTGTAAAGCATAAAAAAGCCTGCGCACTTCTACTTGAAACATGTTTATTCATTTTCATTCCAGTCTCCTTTCCTAAATTAAATTGTGTTGTTGATTTCCTTTCGTTAAATCATACCTTTGATAACTTTGTTTACACAGCGTCACCAACACCTTGAATTTCTTGTGAAGTTTGTGAAGTCAACTTTCCCAGTGGCAATAACCTATCAGAAATATAATGAATAATTGTTATTGTTGACGTTATTCATGTTCCTTTCTTGGCGAATTTCTGACATATCCAATCGTAGTGTGTGGACAGTGATGGGTCTGTTTGTGTGTCTTTGAACCAAGCCTGTATCTGACAAAAGTTTTTTAAATATTTCCCGTTAGCAGCTCTTCATTGTTACAAATACTTTGTGAAGTATTACGTGAAGAATCCTGTCAGGCAAATTCTTTTCTCAAGTTTTACTCCTGATGAGACGGTTAAACTACATAGTGTCTTGATTATTTTTATTTCTTGTGCCTTGAATATGGAAAGAATGTGATTTTTCACGCGTCTAGGATTAAAAGAATGCCCGAGTTATAGTCTTCACAGTTGAATCCTTATTCTTATCTAAAGAAGAATTTTTTCTTTTGTAGTAACATTGGTCCAATGTATATATATATATATATATATATATATATATATATATATATATATATATATATATATATATATATATATATATATATATATATATATATATATATATATATATATTTATATGTGTATGTGTGTTCGTTTTAATGTCCACATTATATATATATGAATGAAATGTAGATCCCCATGATTACGAAACAAGATGTTAAACGAATTAAATTTGCAAACATGCAGTTTTAGATACCTCAAGGAGAAACAAAACCTTCTTGAACAGAGGTTAAGAATGTAAATAAGCAATACTTACAAAAGAAGAGGAATCACTTTTACAGTTCTTAATACAGATCAGAATAATCTCTCTCTGTTTGAAGTTACATACGTCTGTACCTTAAATCCCTTCAGTGCAAAATATCTGGAGGTAATTAAATTCCTTGCAGAAGTAAGCAACAGGATATATTTACTTTTTTTGCAGCAGCAGCAACCATGAAAGCGACCGAAAACAGAAGTTAGACGTAAAATGCAATAGAACCAGAGGAAACCAATTTATGCCAGATTAAGCCTCATGCTCTAATGACCGAGTAAAATGCAAAATAATTAAGACAAAGCTTTCAGCGTACAGTTCCGGCCATGAGGGACAGACAAATGCGCTGGGGGTGGGGAGTAACGTATGGGTGGTGGAAACAGGGGAGGAAGAGAGGCGGTGAGGGTCGAATAATAAGGTCTGGTTACAAGATCGCACTTACGCACATTTACACACGGGAATCGACAGCAAAGTCGACCCTATAGAAGTGAGAGAAATTTCTTTGGCTTTAAGACGCAAGAAGGCGAAATTTATTTGCTATATGTATTTTTGATTAATGAAAGTAAGAATGTTGCCTTGGTGAATAAGTATAAACATTGTATTAACGATTTGGAATTGCATAACGATAAAATTACTAAGATTTCATCCGTTTTTAAAGATGGGACTCTCTCTCTCTCTCTCAAACTGCATGTAGGTCAAGTGTTCTTTATACGTGAATGTTAGTGTGAACTGTATAGATGCATATGTATGTACAACCCAACGACAAGCATTTCCCTTTTCGTTTTGTCGTTTTACGTGTATTCAGCTCTCTCTCTCTCTCTCTCTCTCTCTCTCTCTCTCTCTCTCTCTCTCTCTCTCTCTCTCTCTCTCTCTCTCTCTCTATTCTGACCTCTGACTTTAACTGCTCCCTCAGGAACACTCTATATCTCTTCTGTGGAGGAGAAAAAAAAAAAGAAAAAACCTCTTCTTTTCTGTGCTCCGCTTTTGTTTTGTTTTCTTTCCACCATAGATATTTACAAGGGAAGTTTGGACTCTCTCTCTCTCTCTCTCTCTCTCTCTCTCTCTCTCTCTCTCTCTCTCTCTCTCTCTCTCTCTCTCTCTTCTCACTTACTTTCTTATCCCGTTAAAAAGTCTGTTAATTGACCTCATTTATTCTTAGTGCAAACAGAAGGATCTTCGCATACTTTTGTATGTTTGATTTACGTTGCAATTCATGGGTGTTTTTATTTTCTTGCTAAAAGAAAGAGAAATAATTGTAAACTGTGTTATTACAGGTCATGCGCAGAGGATCGTGAGGAAACCTCAGTTCTCAAAAATAGTAAATGCTCATTAATTTTGCTTTTAATCCGCAGAATTAAATGTAATTGAAAACATTATTTAAAATGGTGCAAGTGTTGATAAAATTGGCGAGGATATTAATTTTGTAATCGCATCTTGTGTTTGTGTGTGTGTGTGTGTCTGAAAGGAAGAGAGAGGGAGAGATTGGTTTGCTGAAAACAAAGGGACTTTGAAGTTATGATTAGTTGGAAGCAGAGACAGATTGTTTTATATGGCCTCGTGAGTTAAACTAAAACTGTTCGATTTCATCTCAGTTGTCTGGTGAATATCTGTATTTTCCTTCGTCCTAACTGTTTTTCAGTATAAGCTGTTGACATTAAAAAATAAGCCTTCTTTTGCTAAGGAAAAATGTTTCAGTATAAGCTGTTGACATTAAAAAATAATCCTTCTTTTGCTAAGGAAAAAATGTTCAGTAAGAAATTTAGGAATGCATTGTTTTCCAAAATAACTAAAAGATTCTCAAAGCATCTCTTATCTTTTTTCAAAGTGTATGATTAAGCTAATGCGAAGAATTGTGAGATTTTACGCTTCAGATAAGTGCTGTTCCTGCACAGCTTGTACAAATCTCAAGGGTCCTTTGACTTTTGACTTTTAAGGCGATGGAATAAGGAACACGGTCTACGTTTCTTGAGACCAATCTAAGGATAAAATAAAAAAAAAATGGGCAAGAAAGGTATTGGAGTAGGGTTCGGTTCTCTAAGGAAATGAAGTAAGCGGGTCTGGTCAGAAGGGAGCGCTCTTTCGACGGAGAAGAGTTAAATTAAATGTAGTAAATAAATGATAGCAAGAAAAAATTATATATTGTACATACGAGTACGTAGGCATACATTTTCTTTCCAAAAATGGTTGATCATGACAGTTGAAAAGAACATATGCAATATCAAACCTTTTTCTATGAACTATATTATCTTTAAAATATATCATGGAAAAAGTCTTTTGTATTCCATAATTATTCGAAAACATTTATAGAACGCAGCACTCTTTTACCTGCCTGTGTGCTGACTCCTTATGAAAAATATGTAATTTGCGAAGACTGGAAGTTGACTAGCACTTTACGCTAGTTAATATCGTCTCTGTCTCTTCAACGTTTTTAGGCTTTCCTAAAAAGAAATCCTTAAATATACAAAGTAGATGAATTTTTCACCATACAAAATTAAGTGAAATAAAATCGCTAAATTACGTTTACTTCAGCCAGAAGAACATTGGAGAAATTTAACAGCAGCACATATAAAGAAAACATATAAAAAAGAAAGACCCTCTTGAAGTCTCTTCATTAGACCAAGGAATCACCACACGTAAAGTGACATCGCATTTCGCTCTGAGCATTTGGGTCCCTGATTCTTTGGAAAATATCAAAGGTTGGAGAGGAGTCGTTCCATTGTCGAGGAAACTTGGCTTGTCACTTGCCTCTCATGCGCGCACGCATTTCTGTGAGAAGCATTGAATGTAAATTTGCTAGCAGACGCTTTAGGTTAGACTGGATGCATATACCTCATCGCAACATTTAATATCCATCTGTTAACACACTTATTAATATGCATGAACGTGTGACAAATTTCTGCTTGTAAAGGCATGCGAATGTATAACATAGTAATGCGTGCTTGTTTGTTTATATATATATATATATATATATATATATATATATATATATATATATATATATATATATATATATATATATATATATATGTATGGATGGATGCATGTACACGCACACAGATAGGAATGATAAACTCAGTCCTTTTCTTTTCACTCGTGCGTTTACCTTGTAAGCCAATTACTCATGCACATAAAAGCGCGCAATGTAAATGTATTTTAGCAAATATAATGAGCGATGACAAGAAAGAAAGAAAGAGAGAGAATATTGGAAATAAAAGAAAAAAAAGTGCGTTCGACTTTTTATTGGGGTGTTTTTTCATCGTCACTGGTGTGGTAAATTGCTGGGATTTTTTTTTTAATGATACGCGTTGCAGAAAGAACAGCGACATACAATTTTTTTTTTTACGGAAGCGATTACGGTTTTTTGGGGGGACGGGGGCGGAGATGTAACGCTTTAGGCATGTGTTTTTCCCATTGTTCGGAATGCCGCTTTTCAAAACTTGTGCATAACAGCGATAAATGGTTGTAGTGAATGTAGTTGGGTAATTATTATTTTTCGTAAATTTTATTCTTATATATATATATATATATATATATATATATATATATAATTATATCTGATACATATATATGTATATATATATACATACATACATATGTATAATGTGTTTGTGAGTGAATGTGTGTACGAAAATTCTATGGTTTGTTTTGTGTTTTCTATAACTTCAGTACCTATAAAAAAGTTCGGACTTTATTTGTATATATAATACAAACACACATAAGTATATATGTATATGCGTATACATATATATGTGTGTGGTTATAATCTAGAAAAAGTGAAGGAAAAAGAAAAGACTGACATGCATACATAACGTACATATACACATATGTATACATATATACAGTATATACGTGTTTATGCACATATGCATATACATGCGTGTGTGTGTGTGTCGAAAGGTATGGAAAAAGCTAAGGCATGCGTGTGTGGAAAGCGTTGCGTGCGTTCTGATCAATGATACTGTGCACCCCCGTAGATTTATGTGGTTAGTCTTTCATTACAGAGAATAAAACCATGATCACGTGATATTCTCTTTCACAACCCCACCTCCCCACCCCCTCTCCGCAGCACACACCCCTTCCCTCTCTGTTTTCCTCCCTTCCCTAGGTAAATGCTAGGTAGACTTCTAGCGTCATGGGTAACTTTCGGTTCGTAATTTATCACCACTCGAGTGAAAGCTGAAATTTGGAAGATGTATCGAGAAGTTTTACCTTTCTTTATTTCCACCCTGTTCTCTCTCTCGTTCTCCCTTTTGCTCTTCTACGTATGTGACTGTCGATACTGCGTCACTGTATTGTTTGTGTAGTGTGTGTGTGTATATATACTGTATATATATATATATATATATATATATATATATATATATATATATATATATATATATATATATAATATTATATATATATATATATATATATATATATTTATATATATATATATATTATAAATAATATATGTATGGTAGGATAGTGTCGGAGTGTTTGTGATATATTTCTGTCCGTAAAGTACCGTATATTGTGTGCCTTTCCAATATCGCGAAAATATGGTAAAATGGCTGCAGAGTATGCCTTTAGAATCACGAGTTTGATTTCACCTTGATAAAATAGATTATTATCGGGGTGCTGTTGTATTTTTGAAAGTACCGGATTGATTTCGCTTCAAATGTTCAGTCACCAATAGAAACTGTTGCTGGACAAAAAATAGATAAATAAATAAGCATTAAAAAATCGTTCTTCTCGGAGTGAAGGATAATAAATGATCGACAAAACATGGGAAGACAACTATTCTTCGTATTCGCCATATTCCTAATTTTGTTGTTATTCTGCTTATCATATGTTCTTGAAATGATATAACGATGCTTACAACTTTTGTGTATGATATGGTGGGCCTTCCAGAAGTCAACAGCCATTTTTCAAATTTCCTCTCTTATCCTGACTTAAAGCTAGATTTTTGTAGTCAAATTGGAGAATGATTATCATTCAGGATTAATGTAATCGATTTTAATTCTTACTTCACAGTGAGTATTGTGTGTAGGTTATTATGTTATGTTTGTAAAACATGCTGCGTACAATTTGGTTATCAATTTGAAAGAGATTAAACGCCTCGGCTGACTTACATTTTGATTGACAATCCAGTTTTAGGCTATTGATGCTGTAATTGCAATGCAAAAAAAATGGTACAACTTTGCTATTTTAAAACTGATTCTTGAATTTTTGTAAAGTGATAAAATTGAATGAGATTAGTGTCTTCATTATTGTATACCAAATTTAGTTATGTAACACATAAGTAAATTAATGAAACCATATATATATACGCATGTGTATAGTATCCATAACTACTCCCGTGCATTAGCGACAAAGGTTTGAAATTCATTGATGTTCAAAATGTGGTAATTAACTCTAAACGGCGATCATTTGCCTCAACAGCTCTTGCATGTGACGGCTACTAATTCGGCGCATTAAATGAATTTGTATCATAAAGTAAAGTGGAAACATTTTCTACTAGAAATTAATTATGGACTATTTTTCTCTCTATTTTTGTCTCTTCCCTAAATTAGACAAATACAGTAGGTAGGATGAATTAGTAGGACATCAGTTCACGAATTTACATTCTGTGGCACTCTTCAGACGACCCCTGGCCTAGCAACTTCACCCCTGGTTAGCAGTTATTTAAAATCATCTAAGTTATCCCCCTGGAACCAACCTGCCTTCAGAGGAAGACAAGCTGGTAACTAAAATGATAAAGAAGGGGAATGAATGACGCTGAATAACTGAAATGAGTCCAGAATGGTTTTTCATGGGAAAAATAGGATAAGTTAGGGTAAAACTATACTGTATGATAGGTAGGGACATAATTAATCGTGAAGGGAAATGAGTCTTCTGTCAGATAACAGTTTTGACTCTACTTAGTAAAAGTCTTATGATGTTCTGATTTCATTATATCCACTGTAGAAACGCTGAAATATGATATTAAGCAGTTGTCAAAATGCGAAATAACTCCGTCGAAAACTTGACAGGTAACTGATATCTATTTCTCTGAGAGTAATGATTTTACCGTGGTTTCTGTGGCAAATATCATTTTCAAAAACCTCAGTATTGGATCTGTTTATCATTTGGCCAGTTCTGTATTCGAGACATAACAGACGTTGGCTCCTTGAATTGTTGAGCATATCTCACACCTGCGACAACACATGAAACGGTGAGATTTCGCAGAATGTTAATGAATCTATATTCTATGAACAACTCTTTCCGCTTCTGGAGGAGGCATTTACAACTTTCCTGTTCTCTTTGAACGTTTTTGAATCCGTCGTCGTGCAATAGATCCAGAACTGAATACAAAAGCTTCCTTTGTTTATGTAATCACGCACCGTCACCTCAGTATATTTTAGTTGCTTGGGCTAAGCACATATTAGGTAAGGAAATTTTATTTGTAATGTTGTTTTCTTGGAGACGTTTTGTTTCTGGAAGACGTTCCTATTTCTGTCTGGTGAGAGTGAAACCTACCTTCCAAAACTGTGTTCATGAGAAACGTTTCTTTTAGAATTTTGATTAGCAAAACGTCTCGTTATTCAGCATTTTTGTGTGCTGTGAATGTTCTTAACAGCACATTAATTGACTTGTTTTAAATGCATGTTTGTTAACAGGAAGGTTAGGTGTTCACTGAGGAAAGAAGCCATCAACAGCTTAAAGCTCTCTCTCTCTCTCTCTCTCTCTCTCTCTCTCTCTCTCTCTCTCTCTCTCTCTCTCTCTCTCTCTCTCTCTCTCTCTCTCTCTCTCTCTCTCTCAACTTTTTTACGAGCTTATTTAAGATTTTTCCCTGTACAGGAGTATCCTCTATAGAATTGTCGTCCAATTCTCTATAGAATTGTCGTTCAATTCCTTCATGTCTTGCAATACGTGCACTTATTCGCCTGAAGAAACTTCAGGGTGCCAGTACCAGTGAAACTCTGTAATCATTTAGACATTTAATGTAATCATGAAACCATTTTATCACCTTATCTTTAATGGCCCCTTAAGCCATAGCGAAAGAACGTATTGATCTATGTATTTTCAATAGATTTTCTTTGTGGGGTGGGAGGGGGGGGCATTACGTCGATATTTTACTCATTACGCAGTGCATCGTTATCGGTCATTTCGTTTCAGAGACGTCTTTTGCAACTTAATCTATACACATCTACTGTGCCAACATAGTAGATATACATAGCGACTGCCATGTTACTTGTATTTTTTTTCTAGTTTAATGTACTTTTAAGTAGAAGCACACTTCTTTTCTACTTGTGTGGAAATAATTTTTGCGTTAACTACAATTTAAAAACTACTGATATTATTATCTTTATTAGTACTACGAGTACGAAACGATTTTCACAAGCCGTTCTCCTCATGCTTCTTGTAAAAATTGTCCATTAACCTATCACTCTTCCAAATCCTCATAATGCTAAAAATAGCATCATTCCGAAACCTCGCTGGTGATAAAAAATGCGATGATTTGAAAGCCCTGATGGTGAGAGGGAGTTATAAAAGTGAATTAAGGGTGTGGGGATGTGGCCAGACTCCATTAAAAAAACTCGGGCGGGGAATTTTTCACTCTCCCCCGGAGGCGCAGGTGTGCGGTCACCACGGGAAAAATGGCAGTTGTTTCGAGCTACGAAAAATTACTGTTGTTGTTGTTGTTTAGTGAGAAAAGGTATTCATTGGTGAGTCGGGACTGTTAAAAAGACGTATCGGGAAGGATTTTTTTTTTCTATTGTTTGGAAAAGATGATGATGATCGTAATTATGAAAATGTGAATAGGAGAAGCGATAAGCAAATATGTGTATTTTATCATGAAGGAAAGATTTTGAGAATGGTGATAGCTTTGGATATAAAGTATTTTTTTTTAATTATACACGAAAGATTTTTATTAGGGTGATAACGATAAAATAAGTTTTTTTTTTATTCCAGGAAAGATTTTTGTTGATAGTGGTGATGACAATTTGGATGACAGAAACTAAAGCAAAAGTCAAATTAAAATTACGCACAAGCTGACGGAACTTGAGCAAGGAGATGATATTTTTTTCGATTATCACATAATACACATGTACAAAAAGTAAGAGAGATTTATGCGCTTCGTTCAGTCTGTTATTGATGGTAGCAAAAAATTGTTGCGTTTACGTTAAGAGTCGAATCAATCTGGTTTTCTATAAAAATAAAAAAACATTGTCAGAAAATTGTCCAACATTATTAAAAGTTTAACAGGATGAAACTCGGGTTCAGGAAAGTATCTTGAGCGGAAAGCTTTCCCGGTCGGAAAAATAGTGGGAGCTGAAATTTAATTGTCCGGGAAACATTCAAAGCAGATCATTTTTCAAGTTCCAAACCATATCGACTGGGTTTTCTTTTGAGATTTTTTTTTTAGTTTTATTTTTTTATTCACAGATAATCTAAATTCTTCCAATCCGGGATATTTTTAAAGTATGGAAAGTTCTTATAAGGAAAAAGCCTGTGGCAGAAAAGGTTTCTTGCTTGAAAGCATGGTGAAAAAAAAATTGATAAATGATTTACAATTGGGAAAATAATATAAAAAAATACCAGCAGCTGTTTTTATCGTTTCTGGGTTACGCAAAATGTTTTTCTTCTCTTCCATTTTTCTCTCTTTGCTAAGCTAGATAAGGCATCGAGTTGCCTGTCTCAGTGGCGGTTATCTTTAAAGAAGACGAGACTCCATATTTCCCCCTACTCCATATTGCTTCCTACTCCACTCCGCCTAATCCCCTCGCCTGCCCATACTCCATCCCTCAGACACAACTCCACTTCCACCCCTTCCCCGCCTCACCTTCTGTTGAAAATTAATTACGCAGAGTGAATGGTCCTTCTTAAACGACAAAATTAAGACTGGAAAGATAATAGCGATTTCCTCTTTGGTAATTAAATCCGGGGTTTTAGATGTTCGAGCTGTCGACTGGCATCAGATAAAAGGGACATCAGAAGTCCCCACCGTCTTCCGCAGGGATGAAGGTTTAATCTGGTGGTCCCTCGTGATTTTTACGTCTTTGGTTGATGTTCTGGACGTTCATCTGTTGAGTGATTGCGGGATGCTCTAATACGTTTGAGATATGATGGTTATCCGGATTGTGTGTGTGTGTGTGTGTATGTATCTGTTTGTTTGTTTGTATACAAGTGCGTGTTTGCTCGACCGCAATTGCAGGTTGAAATCCACGTAAAGCACTTAAATAAAAACTAAAAGCGTTGACAAAATTCAGATCAGGTAGCATATAACTTGGTACTTCCGGAGCACATTGCTTTAAAAAAAATAAAACCACTTTTAGATGAAAGGGGAGGTCCATGGCAGTTAAATTTAGATTAACCCTCCGTTAGGTTGATTGCGCAAAGTGACTCGTTTTAGCTTTCGAGTTCAGAGAACTTTCGATGCAGCTTTGATGTACAGAAGTTCAGCCCTTTATTACTGTCAGGTTCGCTCTTACAAAACTGAAGTTCAGTTTTCATTGTACTTGATTGGTTGGCTGTTACGCAAATGGAATTCGGAATTATTTTCCTTGGGACTCTTCCATAATCAGTCTTCTTGGTAGATTGTCAGAGATATTTGCATTGCACTGCATCATTCCTCGTTGTCTCTTTAAGAATTCGGTTGACTGATAGATGTGCTTATGTGGCGTGGCAACGGCTTTAGTCATGGAAACGATAAATGAATAGTGTTCATAATTGCTGTTCTAACATCAGGTGGTTAGGTTTGCTTCTTGGTAGATTGTCAGAGATATTTGCATTGCACTGCATCGAGATATTTGCACTGCACTGCATCATTCCTCGTTGTCTCTTTAACAATTCAGTCGACTGATTGATATGCTTATGTGGCGTCGCAACGGCTTTAGTCTTGGAAACGATAAATGAATACTATTCATAAATGCTGTTCGAACTTCGAGTGGGTAGGTTTGCTTGTACGCGTTCTTGTGTGATGCTAAGAAGTGTTTATTCTCACCCATTATACAGAATTCAATCCCACAGCTCATCAACTGTCCTTTCTCCCTTCCTCCTCAACCTTTCCTCTTCCTCCTCCTCCTACTCCACCTCCTTCTCCTCACTCTTATCCCCAAGTCCATGGAATATACGAGAGTTTCGTCCTTTTTATTCAAACATGAATCAACAAAACTGGTACCTCCTGATATTCTTTTGCCTCCTTACAAACCATCTGTTTGGTCGCCTTGCATGGCCAATTTCAGTCTTATATCCCAGCGGACTAAAGGTCGTGTTTGCGTAGCAAACCCACTGTCAATGGAGAATGAAGTTGCGTCAAGTCTCTTTTCACATTCTGACTGAATACTTACGAGGATTCCTCACCTGATTTATGTTTTTCCTTTATAATCTTGTTTTTCTCTGTATTTTCTCGAGCTTCCTTGCAGTGGGCATTATACTATCTTTCCTATGATGATAGAATGTGAATATGATGATAAAATGTGAATGTTATTGGTTATGGCGCAAGGTATTATTCTGGGTGTATTGACTGAGCCTTGTGTCTGTCGTGTTTTAGAGAGCGTTTTGAAAGATACATCCGCAGTAAAATGTATCCTTTTATAACTTATGACCGAGGGCCGTGTTTTTGAAGAAATGTGGAATCTTATTGCTCCGTAATGGTCATTTCATTGGATGCATTGAATAATGCCTTTTATCTTTAAAAATGGCAAAAATTGAAAAGAATAGCTGTGCTTCTACGAATTTGCGTTGTCGAAACCTTTTCACTGAAGATTTTAGAGAAATTTCTCAGGAAAAAAGGAAACGAAAAGATTTTACCCCTTATTGAAAAGAATTTTATCCTCTCTGAACTTCGTTAAATGCTCTTATGTAGTATTGGAAGAAATTCAACAATTGATTTTGTATAACTTTGAAAAATATTTTCAAGTAAAATATTACGATAGTTATTATGTTATATTCTTATTATGAAGTTACGTGCACGCATACCTGACGGCTAATGGGTAATGACGTAGGGTAGAGAGCGGATGAAGGCAACGCTGTACATGTAATTAAGGCGAGGAAGTTGATTTGAAGAAATGAGAAAAGTATGCAGTAAAAAAAATATTTAAAAAACAGGCAATGTTTAAAATCACGCAAGTAAAGGAGTTTACAGGAGTATGCAAAACTTGAAAATATGGTGGAGAGATTCAGCTGAGAGTGTGCATGGTAACCAGTTAGGAAGAGGGAATGAAAATTTCAAATGGTGAAATTGGGATTCGGTTTACGTTCAGTTCCTAGAATCTAACTACGCAATTCTCCCCCTCTCTCTCTCTCTCTCTCTCTCTCTCTCTCTCTCATCGTTATTATTTTTATTTTTATTGCTTTTCTAAGAAAATTCGTTTCCACCTAATGGTTTCTCGTGTGTTTGTAGTTTAGATTTATGATGAAGTAAGGCATTTCTTTGTAGCTTCCCTGGTAAAAAAAAAAGCGTTCGTTGGAATATTACGGGTTCTTTCAAAGGAAGTGGTAAGCTTTATTTTTCTTTAGTAGGTAAATTTTCTGATGTAAAATGACTGTCTTTTCTCCAAGAAAATTATTTGAAATACTGTGTATTATGATTGTTGTAGAACTAGACGTAATGAACATATAAATGTGTAAAGTGAAATCTTTGTATTCATTTTATATTGTGATTTTCTTAATGCATTATTTTTTTCATTTTCAGGTGAGTGTTGATACTTGAGCTGCTTTCTCCTTGGGGTACTGTAAGTACGATTGTGTTTTAATGAAATAAAAAAAAATTGCTTTCCTTCATTGAGACGAGGTTATTTTTAATAAAAAATAAAGATTTGGGAATAGATTTGAGCAAGCTTTATGAAGAAAAGGAATTCGTGTTGTAGGGATTAAATACTGAGAGGAAGGCTAATGAGGAAACAGATTGTAGAAAACAATATGCAAACGGAGGTGTGAAGTTTGAAGTAAACGTGTTCTTGTATCGATGGAGTAATTATTTTAAATAGTTCTGGACTGTAGATGATAGAAAGAGACAAGGATGTGCACTTACGAAAGTGGGAATGGTTATGAATTAAAAAAAAAAAATCTCTTGAAAGTGCATGTACGACTGGTGTCATCTTTGATTCACTGATTAAATGGGGAGTTGTGACTTATGTCTTATTGACAATAATACGTCCGTATGTCTCTAGTTAGACAGATTCACGTTTTCGCAAATTCTGTGATCATCCCTTGGTTAAGAAGTTAGGAGGGCAAAGCTGAACAAGTTTGGAAAAGATTTAAGAGAATCGAAAGTTCAGACATGTTCATATTTAATTGTATTCTCTCTCTCTCTCTCTCTCTCTCTCTCTCTCTCTCTCTCTCTCTCTCTCTCTCTCTCTCTATAGTATTTTTAGCCATTTCATGAATTCCCTTCTGCCTTAAAGACTGAAGTCGTGGCCAGTTATTGTATACTCAGTAAGTGTTTGGCCATATTGCAGTTTCAGTCAATATGTTTTACATTTCTATACTACAAATAATACCTGTACACATTATATGTATATATATATATGTGTGTGTGTGCTTGTGTGTATAAACACACACACACGATATATCAAATTTATCATTAGCTGTCCTCTGTCGAGGTAAGCAGTGAATTAGTTACAAGGCTAAAAGTGGTTGCTTCCCGCCTTGGGTGAATTTTGCGTGGAATATGCTCACACACAAATAATTCGCGTTTTCCAGTAACTAAGCTTACTTTATATTTTAAATCTTTGCAAATGTTAAATGCTCGTTGTACATATTAGTAAATCTATGAGAGCTTTGGATGTTTGCCAGTTATGCTCGTTTTCTTTGTCATGTTTACGAAGGGGAAGTAAATAGGAATTAATACGCAATGAGTTAAAGTGATGTCCACTGATATTAAATTGAGATGGCTCCTTTAAAGTTACAGTTGTCAGAAAACTGCGATTTTGGGTTACAGGAATGTAGGTAACGTTGATGATGATGGTAATAATTGGGGACTTCATATCAAGGATGACAGTGAAAACAAATGCTGTTATCTATGTTAATGCTTAGGAGATGATACAAGTTAATATTTAATTCTGTATCATCATCGTGACCGCTAGAGACCGTTATTGTATATAATCATCATTATCGTTATAACTGGTTTCATTGTTAGCAATTTTACAGGCAACGACGACCTTCAGATAACCAAAAAAAAGGAAGAAATATGACCGTCTTGAAAATTAAAGGGAAAATTGTCATAAACTTTGCCTTGGCATCCGTAGTATTGTCTTTTTAGTTTTCTGTAAAAGAAAACAATTGAGATGGCTTTGTCTGTCCGCCCTCAGATCTTAAAAACTACTGAGGCTAGAGGGCTGCAAATTGGTATGTTCATCATCCACCCTCCAGTCATCAGACATGCTAAATTGTAGCCCTCTAGCCTCAGTAGTTTTTATTTTATTTAAGGTTAAAGTTATCCGTGATCGTGCGTTTGGCACCGCTACGGGTTCCAACAACACAGGCCACCTCCGGACGTGCTTAAAGTTTCATGGGCCGGTGCTCATACTGCATTATACGCTGTGTAGAAAACTCGATTGCGCCGAAGAAACCGGCGCATTTTTTACTTTCTTTATTTTTTTCTTAAGCGCAGTGTGATAGATTTCTTGGCCAATTTTGTTGAAATTCACTCTTCATGTTGGATGAGGGACTTCACTGAATATTTCGTATTGGATGTTTATTTTTTCATTCTTAATCTTTGTATTTTTTTATATTTACCGTATGATTTCTCAAATAACTATTCCTTATTGGAAAATTCGGGCAAGTCCTCCGAGACCATGATTACATACGTATGTGAGTTTTGCGTATGCCAAACCCTCTCTCTCTCTCTCTCTCTCTCTCTCTCTCTCTCTCTCTCTCTCTCTCTCTCTCTCTCTCTCTCTCTCTCTCAACTTAATTTGCCTTCGCATGTAATACGTGTTGGACTTGGTCACGAAGTTACGAGGGCCAAGATGAACAAATCTGGAAAAGATGTGAAAGAACAGGAAGTTCAGACGCGATGCTGATATTTTGTATTCTCTCTCTCTCTCTCTCTCTCTCTCTCTCTCTCTCTCTCTCTCTCTCTCTCTCTCTACTGAATTTCCATTTTGAACGTATTACATGTTAACCAATGTAAAGAAGATGGCCAAGTTGAACAAGTCCTGAAGAGATTTAAGAGAACCCAAAGTTAAGACTTGTTGCTAAATGATTGCATCTCTCTCTCTCTCTCTCTCTCTCTCTCTCTCTCTCTCTCTCTCTCTCGTAACTTTGGCCATATCATAAATTCCCATCCGTCCAAGTGACAGGGGTCGTTGCTAGTACTTGTTTTTTTCATCCTTTTAAGTAATGTTTAGCCACTTTGAAGTTGTGGAAATAGAGGTTAGTGGTTAGAACGCCCGTCTCGCTCGCAAGAGTAGCCGTGCTTGTTCCCGACCGAGACAGACCTTTTTAGATGTGTTAAACAGTAGTTGTGCCTCTGTTGACGTAAGCCGTGAATTAGTTACGCATCCTGGTTTGAATTTTGTCTGTGATAGACTCACATGCAAACAGTTCATATTTTCACCGAGAGTGTGTGGAGAGTGAACTTGCTTTATATATAAACTCTTTACGTGGCAGTTAGGTTCTCATATTAGCAGTCTGATATAGAGTTGGGTGTTTGGCAATTATCTTTGGGTTAATAACATGTTTGCTAAGCAAACATAAATAGAAATTAATTTGTGAAAAACTGAAATAGTGTGCACAATTAAGAAATATGACCGTCTTGAAAATTCAAGGGAACATTGCCTTTAAATTTGCCCTGAGAGCCTTAGTGTTTTTTTTTTTTTCCTAAACACTATGTGGTATGTTTCTTGGTTCCTTTTGTTTATACAGTATCGCCTTTTGGCTGTAGCAATACGAATGTGGTTTTTTTTTTTTTTTTTTCATTCGAGGCCTTTTAAACATTATACCAACTCTGAGATGTCTTAAATAACGATTCCTTTTTGAAAAACTCGGGCAGGTCTTCCCGAGACTATGATTACAAACATAAGTGAGTTTTGCGCATGCAAGTTATATTGTACAGTGTAAAATATTTGTGATGATTTTTGCCAAGTCTGATTTTATGCTTTGCCGTGTGCACTTCTTTACATATCGAAAACGACTAAATATTTTCTTTTTTTAGTTTTGAAGTTAGGCTAAGTGAATGGAAATAAAAAATAAAACTTTTGTAAGTGACCGCTGAACGCTTTTTTTTTTTTTTTTTTTTTTTTTTTGCAGTCGGTACATTTCTGCCAAGACTGTGTACGAGTGGAAATAAGAAAAGGACATTTTGTTTCTATTCGACAGTAGTTTAATCCCTAGCCGAACCACGGAGGGAGCCTGGCCCAGTTTGATACCCGTATTCACATGCAAGGTTTGAAACTTCGGGCACTTGTCGCCTGTGTGAGTCCGTGTGCAGAATATCCAATGAGCAAACGTTTTCATTACGTGAACGTTTGAAGCCAGCATCTTACAGCGTCCATTTCTTTTTTCTCTCTGAAGTAATTTACGCTGTTTGTTGTTTCCACCTCTCTATGCTTGGATTTGTATTTAGTGCCGAAAAAGGGACCGGTTGACAGGGCAGTAGATCTTTTATTTTCACGCCATAGGTTCAAAAGTTGTAAACATATGAGATCTTATTTAAGATTCTTTACTCTGGGACATATTTCATCTTGTTTTTTCTTTCAGTCATGTTATTGCATTCCATGAATCAACTCATAGTTAGTCCCCGCAGTTTCTTTTTAGGTTAAAAAGTTAAGTATACTTTAGTTTTACCAGACCACTGAGCTGATTAACAGCTCTCCTAGGCCTGGCCCTAAGGATTAGACTTATTTTACGTGGCTAAGAACCATTTGGTTACTTAGCAACGGGACCTACAGCTTATTGTGGATTCCGAACCACATTATAGCGAGAAATTAATTTCTATCACCAGAAATAAATTCCTCTAACCCTTCATCAGCCGGCCGGGGAATCGAACTCCGGCCCAGCGAGTGCCAGTCCGCAGCTCTACCGACTTCTTTTTAGGTTAAGAACCATATAGGTTTTTATTTCTTAAGTATATTTCTTTTATTCATAAATCGAATATTTTTAGAGTTGAAACTATGTATT
>NC_089744.1:25225000-25257500 GCF_040412425.1 Macrobrachium rosenbergii | reverse complement strand
GTTAGGAATGAACAGTCTTATGAAGTAATATATAGTGATAAACTTGATAAGTTGTAGCACTTTCAGCGATAATTACATTAACTGTTTTCTCGTTCAGTTTTCACGGCAAATATATATAGATTAATAAACTGCTACTACTACCACTAGCAGTGCTATTATTATTATTATTATTAATATTATTATTATTATTATTATTATTATTATTTTGTTCATGAGACTAATAAAAACAGTATTTGTCATACCGACAACGGTGATGATAATCTTTCCTGTCATGTTCATCTTGAAAAATAGACCCCTTTGCTCGCAAGAGCAGTTCCCACAAAGTTTGCCACGGGAGAAGAAAGTCTCCAGTTGAAACTCCTCCTCCTCCTCCTCCTCTTCTTCTTCTTCTTCTTCTTCTTCTTCTTCTTCTTCTTCTTCTTCTTCTTAAAAGACGAGGCAGAGCTCTAGCGATGGGCTGTTTCTTACAGATACCACTGATGGAAAAGTCTTTCTGAAAGACTTGGAGATTTTATTTTCCTTACTTTTTTTTTTTTCCTTACGTACGGGATTGTCGAAAGTATAGCGTTCCTATTTTTGATGGTTGTGATACGTTAAGGTCGTTTCTTCGGGTCATTGATTCTTAGAAATAAAAGAAAAACAGATGAAGTCAGGTGGCTTTTCTTTTCATTGTTTCGGCATATTCCATTCGGAGAACTCTCCATGTTTGTTGGGCGTCATTGAATCCAGGTTTGCTCTCGAGTAATTTTTAGAAGCACCACGATCGCCGAATTTTCATCTAATACAGTAGATGAAACTTCCTTACAGATACTAAACCAAAACAGAATTAAGTTTAGTATCGTCACGTGGACAAGGTTTCACTGTCGCAAACATCCGCACCAACGCTTTTGTTCGCATCAGCGCTGAATTTTAGATTCTCGTTCTGCAATTATGTAGGTGTCTGCAGGCCAAGTGGTATTTTTTCTTGAAGAGAGCACAGACCCCAGTCAGTATCCTTCCGTATGTTGATGACTCAGCTCCTTCTTTATGAGAGTATTAATATTGGGAACATGGATAAATTGTGCTCTTTTGGTTTTCTGTAAAAGAAAACTATTTGCCGGCTTTGTCTGTACGTCCGCACTTTTTCTGTCCGCCCTCAGATCTTAAAAACAACTGAGGCTAGAGGGCTGCAAATTGCTATGTCGATCATCCACCCCCAATCATCAAACATACCAAATTGCAGCCCTCTAGTCCTAGTAGTTTTTATTCTATTTAGGTTAAAGTTAGCCATAATGGTGCGTCTGGCAACGATATAGGACAGGCCACCATCAGGCCCTGGTTAAAGTATCATGAGCTGGGACTCATACAGCACTATACCGAGACCACCGAAAGATAGATCTATTTTGGGTGGCCTTGATTATATGCTGTAGCGGCTGATTGCGCCGAAGAAACTTCGGCACATTTTTTACTTGTTTATGAGAGCGATTCATAGTACCTGTTATTATCATTAATATTATCATTATTATTTTTTATTAGTATTATTATAACTGATAAATTGTGCACTTACACTGTATTATAATAGCGATTCAAAATACTATTATTATTATTATTATTATTATTATTATTATTATTATTATTATTATTATTATTATTATTATTATTATGTGACACTCTGACAAAAGATTCAGAGACCATGTACCTCTGCCAGTGCCAGCATTATCGAAACTCCTTCAGACTTTGTTGAGATTTCTTAAAAATTCTGTTAGGACATTTGTAGCCCGAACTTGTGGGTTTCATCCGTAGAAGTTACAAAATCCCTACACACTACAGTAATAAAATGGTTTTGATGACAACAGCCAGTGGAATCTTCATAAAATCCTTGTATATAGCAACTTCAAAGTGGTTTTGATGACTACAGTTTTTGGGATCCTTATAAAATCCTTATATACTCGTATATTGCAACAGCAAAGTGGTTTTGAAGACAACAGTTTTGGAATCTTCATAAAATCCTTATATATTGCAACAGCAAAGTAGTTTTGATGACAACAGTTTTTGGAATCTTCATAAAATCCTTATATATTGCAACAGCAAAGTAGTTTTGATGACAACAGTTTTTGGAATCTTCATAAAATCCTTATATATTGTAACAGCAAAGTGGTTTTGATGACAACAGTTTTTGGAATCTTCATAAAATCCTTATATATTGTAACAGCAGTGGTTTTGAAGACAACTGTTTTTGGGATCTTTATAAAATCCTTATATCTTGCAACAGCAAAGCAGTTTTAATGACTACAGTTTTTGGAATCTTCATAAAATCCTTATATATTGCAACAGCAAAGTGGTTTTGATGACAACGGTTTTTGGAATCTTCATAAAATTTATATATATAGCAAAAACAAAATGGTTTTGATGACGACAGTTTTTGGAATCTTCATAAGATCCTTATTTATTGCAACAGCAAAGTGGTTTTGATGACAACAGTTTTTGGAATCTTCTTAAAATTCACATATATAGCAGCAACAAAATGTTTTTGATGACAACAGGTTTTGGAATCTTCATAAGATCCTTATTTATTGCAACAGCAAAGTGGTTTTGATGACAACAGTTTTTGGAATCTTCATAAAATCCTTACATATTGCAACAGCAAAGTGGTTTTGATGACAACAGTTTTTGGGATCTTTATAAAATCCATATAGAAAGCAAAAGCAAAGTGGGTTTTAAGACAACAGTTTTTGGAATCTTCATAGAATTCATATATATAGCAACAACAAAATGGTTTTGATGACAACAGTTTTTGGAGTCTTCATAAGATCCTTATTTATTGCAACAGCAAAGTGGTTTTGATGACGAAATGCTGCCTTCCTAATGATTGTATTCACGCAGACTCATCCGAATCTGCTCGTTCGTTCTCGAGATAGAAAGCAATAATACCTGTTCTGGCTTGTTAGCAGAGGTTATAAATATAATGAGTGAGTCTTATAATGAGTTGTAAGATTTTCTTCACGTCTCCATGTTCCTAAATCCAATATTTTCAGATGAAAGTCTTTACGTGTCGAAGATGTTCATGTAACTTCTGCATCTTAACAAAATTATTGATGGATCTTGGAAGGTGACAATTATCAGTAATAATCGAAGTAACGGGCCTCAGAAACACTTGATGAATATTGAGGTTAAGTTGAAAAAGAAAACAATATAAGAAAATCTCCACTGGCCCGACAGAGGAATGGCCATTTAATAAAACTGTTGTGCTTGATGCCAGATCTGTCGGGAGCAGAACAATGTCGAGGATTTAAACACCCACCAGAGAGGATTGCATTGTTGTGTATTGAGTGAAGGAAAACGTTACTGAAAGCCACGATTTCTAGAATGCCGATTTTTTACAATTTTTTTAGTTATTTATTTATTTTTATTTATTTATTTTTAGGAAAAACGGGTTAAGAGGAGGAAATGACTCGGAAACTTATTTCAAACAGATTTCCGCTACCGGGAGCATTACTCATATTTCCCATTATATTGAGGGCACCTCAGTATAATAACTTGTGAACTTCACAACAAAATCAACGCACTCTGGCAACAAGTAAAGAGAAGCAGAGAGAGAGAGAGAGAGAGAGAAAGGATGAAAGGGAAACAGAGAGAGAGAGGAAAAAAGATGAAAGCGAGAGAGCAAAGCGAGGGAAAAGAAATAAGAAAGGCGCAGACCATGAGAAAAATTGCCGATGTTTTGGTGTTGTAGGAAAACAGTTCTTTCTGTGCTGTGTCCTAAGGGCGACATTTAAATCCCAAACATTCTCGATCCACTAATTACTCCTATATGAGCTCACTGCCTCCTACACTGGGGTTTTGCCGGATCTGTGATCACTGGCTCAGACGGTTCGCTGATTGCTTATTTGACAACTACTAACCCCCCTTCCGTCGATCCCTTCCCACCGCCACCCCAACCCCCACGCCTCATTGCCCATGGTCCTTTCCCTGGCCTCCGTCTCCTGCTCATTCCTATGAGGTGAAAGAGAGAGAGAAAGACTCGCTTCTTTTCTTCCCACAAAACCTCGAGACTGTCGCCCATTGCCCTCCTCAATGTCTTGTTCATCTGCGTGGATTTTTTCTATGTTGACCTTTTTTCTCTTATTCTGGATTGTGTAATATATAATTGCTCTGTTACTAGATTTTGTCTTCATCATTATTATTGGTCCACTTTACTATTGAGTTGTTATGAACAGTAAATATGTAATTAGAAAGTTTTGTTTCAGAATTCTTCAGTATCATATATTTTCATAAAACAAGAACTATCTAAAAGAATTTATCTTTCCCTGGCGGCTTAAGCGATTACATTAATCACAAGATTTATCCTGATTGAAGAATTCGCTGGTTCAGTGAGAAGGAAATCCGTGAAATTAATCAGATATTCAGTCTCATCGACGTTCAGCTTTTCAATACTTGGAAGAAACGTTTCTAAACGTTCCAACAATCAACGTCATCTGGAAGTTTAGCGGGTCGCTGTGGAACCGTGGCACGCTTTTGTATTCCCGGCACAGCATCGTGGCACCGATGGATGGTTCCACCTTAATTGATCAATCACTGGGAGGGGGGGGGGCGGGGTGTGAATTGCCTCTAGGAATATCGAGCTTGGAATGGCTGGAATGACACTCTTACAGGCGGAGTGATTTCATAAGAGTCCCAAAAACTGCGAGTTCATGTCATTCAGACGAAGGTTTCCGAAATGGCTCCTGCGCTCGGGTGTGCCGAGCTTATCAAAGCATCATAATCGCTTCCGGAGAAGCTTTGTTGTCGGGAGATGAGTTCATCTATAAGGCTTCCATCCCTTCGTTAGCTTGGACGTCTCATTTCGGGGCTGGATCAGGTCGTGTTCTTGGATGTTGAAACTGACGGGAGGAATTTGTCTTACCTTTTTATATTGTAGTTTATAATGAATTGTGTGTTTCTGCTCGAGACGTAATTTCTCTCTCTATATTTGTCTTAGGGCATATTTGTGTATATTCCTGTGTATTTTTCTGCCCCTTCAGACAGCACCAAACTTTAAAAAATGTATGCATCACGTAAGGATGAATGCGCACGTGCATACAACATGCGATTGTATTAAGTATATATATAAATGTATATTAGTTCTTGAAAAATTCCGAAAACCTATAAATTCGGTGGGCGAGGCCAGTCTCAAATGAAGCCGTCTTAATCTTCAAAGTAACCGCCGAATTTACAGTGTTATATTACAGCCAGTGATATTGACGCTTTTGACCCCTTTGGACTCGGTTATTGAACTCGACGAAGAAAGGAGATTGTGACGCCGTTAATGGAGAAATCCTTTGGCTGGTGTGGAGAATTCCTTAAAGGTGAAACTTCGATGGAAAGGGGGTGTCCTCCCTCCAAAATCTATCATCGTGTGTAGCACTGCATGCATGGAAAGAGAGAGAGAGAGAGTGAGGATCCGTCAGATTTTGTGTGCTTTTCGTTCCTGTGAAAGCTCTCTCTCTCTCTCTCTCTCTCTCTCTCTCTCTCTCTCTCTCTCTCTCTCTCTCTCTCATATGAGTATTGTTTGTGAGTATGTGTATTTATATGTACGTGTGTGTGTATATAGATATATACATACATATATATATATATAATATATATATATATATATATATACATATATATATATATATATATATATATATATATATATATATATATATATATAAATGCATGTATATATATATACACATTTATATTTATGGAACGAGTTAATAATACGTGTCTTTCTGTTTTTACTCTGGGGCGCACTCCATCCTATTTATTATTTTTTTAAAATGCCAGATAAGACAGCGCGTTATTAAAGTAGGTGGATGGGAAGTAAAAGGTCACCCAAGAGGAGAGAAGTGGCTTTTGGGAGGGGAAACATGTAGCAGTTTTAAAGGTTCTCTCTCTCTCTCTCTCTCTCTCTCTCTCTCTCTCTCTCTCTGTTATTATTATTGTTGTTATATGGGTATTTTATCACTCTATGGCTATGTACGGAGCAACTCTGTTTCTGCATAATATTGATGATGAAAGATCTAGCAGTATATGTTGCTTTTAAAGTGGTTCTCGTTGAAAGGGAGCCATGTTAAAGTCGTTATGGAAAATGATTGCATAACTATATAGTAGAATGTTTTGTTCCAAATAAACGTGGCTTAAAGGTATTTCTATAAAGAAAGCTCTGTACTGATGGGCAGTGTGAGCCTAAAGCTTACTAGTATAGCTATAAAGAACGATCAAACAAATATATGAAAAATTAACCTGTGTGAAAGAACACTGAAAGTGACATATCGACCTGGATAAACGATAACGTGAGTGTAATAAAATATTTTGGTCTTCGCGACACCATTTCTGAAGGGAAATTCGGAAAGAAAAGAGCGGGAAAAATTGAGTGTCTTCACTCAGAAAGGATCGAAAGTAACCGCTGCCCCCCGCGCGCTTTGAGCCTGGAGCCACGGAAGGGGGGAGAAGCTTCCAAAATACGAATGTGATGAGAAAAGGAAGCAGAACAAAAACGATAAGAACGAATATATTAGCAAGAAAGGAGAAAAAATAGAGAAAATGTATCTATTACATAATAGTGCGATAAGAATGAATTGGAACATTGTAGTAAGTTTAACTCTGACTGAATCGCGGCGTTCGATGATGAGGTAATGCGAAAATTACAGTAATGTGCGCCAGGATTTGTAAAATATTGCCCTGTAGTTAGCTCAAATTAATTTTCTGATTTGAAGTTGTAAAAACGCTACAACAGCATGAACAAATTGGGCAACACAAAATGGAACGGAACTGGAAGATTAGGTAATGAATTATTGGTTAAATCAAGAACGAAGACTAATGGTGTGCATGAGGTATTTAGAATGGACTAGCTTAATTGGATACAAAAGTTCTTTGTGAGAAGTAAAAGGTTTTATGTTGGTACGAAAATTTTCCCCAAGCACCGACAAAAGTATATTATACCATGTAGCTGCATTCGTAAATTTTTATAAAATATTTAGCGGTAAGATACAACGCTTTACTTTATTCAGAACGTAATTCTCAGTCTCTCTGTAAAGGATCACTCCCTCCACTATGCTATGTCTGTGTGTGATTAAACGCTGTATCAAAAATTTTTTTGTTTCTGTTGAAATATAAACTTCGCCCCTAATGAGTATCACTCACGTTGCAAGATACTCATATATAAAAGTCTCTTGTTTATATACCTAAGAAATATACAGATTACTCGAACATTTTATTTTTTGCTATATTGAAGCTGGGAGTCTACTCAGAATTCTCTTTCTCACACCCTAGGCCAGGCTCTCTAAACTCGGCCAGTGTATGAATACGAAGAATGAAGGTACCTCGGGACGGTACGACGAGTTCTTAAAGTCGGGACAAATCGTCTCGAAAATAATAACGTCATTTTCTCCAGTATGCTTACACTAGCAAACAAAAATAACATTCACGTCTATTATGTGCAGGAATTTAGCGGTGTCTTGGCTTTCTGGGAGAAAGTAACGAAGGATTCAGGCAACAGAATCCTCTTTAATAGGTAAGGCGATCCACATAATGGGGCAGGCAGCAGCAGCCTCTGACTAGCGCAGTGAAATCTTGCGAATAAGTAGAGCATTCGGGCTTTTAATTCTTGCGAAATATTTTTAAGCTGACGATTTTCTGTAATACTGCCTTTATTTTACAGATAGAAATATGTTGAAAATAATTGTACTGTGTATCTTTATATATATATATATATATATATATATATATATATATATATATATATATATATATATATATATATATATATATATATATATATATAATATATATATGTGTGTGTGTGTGTGTGTGTGTGTGTATATGTGTTTGTGTGTATATATATGTATATATACATATACCGGGTGTTTCGAAATTAGAGGCCCCCCCCTCCACAGAACAAATGGAAAGTTATGAAGTCTTCTGCTATAGCCTATCTCCAAGTGCATTATTTTAAGTTTGTATTAAGCTATTTTTCATTTTACATTTCTTGTATTTTCGGACTGAGTGACGGAGTTAAAGCCATGGTTAACAACTCGGAGGAAATCAGATGGATTGACCGAATCCAGGCTATAACCTTTAGAGAGGCCAGGGATGCTGGCGCATCCTTCATTTCACGTTCCTGGAGAGCTAAATACATTAAAAGAGATGAATCTTTTGTTAAAAGAAACTTGAACGAAAATCCATACGACTGTTACCGCAAAAAGAGTGAGAACCTTGGAAGGCCTGAAGTCCTTTCTCAGTAGTCAAAAGACATCATAGCTGAGGCAGTGGGTAGACCAAGAAAGTCTTTACGTAAATTGGCGCTTGAACTAGAAACAAAAAGGGGAAAGAAGAGAAGTATAATGCTGTATATCGTGAGTTGAAAAAATCTGGTATCAAGCCATTTCATGTTATCAGCAAGCCCAACATCACTCAGCTGACTTTCTCTATGTTGCCGCACCAGTTGAATTCTTTATTTACACAATCAGGAAGCCAAATCATAAAAATGACATCATTTGGGCTGCAGTGTTGGATAATATCACAGATGACGTGCGCTATCGCCAAATTGTGAAATTTCTTGAATGTTTGGGAATTTTTCTGTGTTTCACAGCCAAACGGTTAATGTGGATCATCAAAGAAAAAGGACAGTCATGGAATGGCGAATACTTCAGAGAAACTGTGCTTACTGGTGGAGTATTTCCTTTCCTCAAAGATCCTGAAAATGTGTTATCTGTTGAAGAAGTCACATTTTTGCATGATGAGGCACCATGTTTCAAGGCTCTTCAGACACAGGAGCTGCTTCAAAACAGTGGTATCGATTTCGTCTCGTCAAGTGAATTTCCAGGTAGCTCCCCTGACCTTAATGTGTATGAAAACATTGGTAGTATCTTAAAGGATCATGTTGAAGCGTGCACAGTGAACTACGATGGTATACCAAGCCTCGACGACCTGCGAAGAGAGGTGACCGAAGTGCTCAGGGAAATGGAGTTTGAGTCTCAGCTTTTTTGCGATTTGCTGAAATCATGCCCCTCAGGAATGCAGGCTGTGGTACAGGCAGATGGAGGCCACACAAAATATTAAATACTCAGAGAGAAACTTAAATAAATACCTGTTCTGAATTACTTTTGTTTTTGTCCATATCAATTTTAGTTTATGCTGTAGAGGGGGGGGGGGGCTCGAATTTCGAAACACCCTGCATATATATACATATATATTTTATAGAATAAACTTGTCCCGATAATCACTGTAATATTCAGCCTTTTAATGGTTAAATTCAGGATGAAACCCTCTGCATGAAACTTCTACAAGACTACCCAGTGCTTGTATTTCACCTATTCGTGTTGAACCCACTGTGCCAGTCAACACTTTCCTGCTTGCAATCTCTTTCTTGCTTTTTGAATACTATGGCCCTCTGTTGAGGTGCCTCTTTCTTGCAATCCTCTTCCATTTAATCCAAGCAACCTAAACTTACTCGAATCTCAATAATCCATTCTTTCTCCTATGCCACCCTGTTTTCCTCTTCATATCTCCACATTTGTCACTCTGTCATTGCCTTGACTCCACGACCAGTATGCAAATACCTGATCGCAACTGCTGAAACCGCTTTATCTTTCCATTTACGCTGGAAATTTTATTTTTTCTTTATACTTTTCATTTTATCATCGTAGTACTTACTCTATTACTCCCTCCTGTTGGCTTATACCCTCAAGCAAACCTGCTGAGTCAGTGACACCCTCCGTAAATTTTACCTTCTCAAAATGAAATTTTCCAACTCAGGATCTTTAACCATGGCCCATTTTTTGGCCATTAATTCTCTGTTTGCCTCACTTCTTTCTATCAGGCGCATTTGTCTTAATTATATTTATAGCCACATTCCGAGCAGTTCCGCTCCTGCTAAAACCACGTTTTATTTACACTTGTGCATCAGCCCGTAAACTTACTCATCCTTCTGTCTTGTACTATTACATGATCCAGCAATGTAACCCTTTTCTTAAGGTATTTCTTTCCAAAGTTTCTATATACAAATTCTTTTTAAGCCAGCAAAACAATCAACCCCTTTTCAAGTGACACTTGCAAGAGAGCCTCTTCATTCTCATTCACTCCAGATACTCCAAACCCACCGACTGTGCTCTCTTTTTCTCTGGCGTCTACTTTGCGTTCCAAATCACGCAGCGCACCTACCTTTTTTCCATCTCCGAACCCAGCCATCTGTAGGTTCAGAATCTCAGAAAAACCTTCCCTTTTGCCCACAGCCCGTTCCATTGGTGGGCCATATATGCATACTTTTCTCCTGCTACACCAGACGTAATCAGTCATTGTTTCACCCAGTGTACAAACACCCTGTCCTTTCAGTTTGTTTCATTAAGTGCCTAAATTCCAGCCTTCTCTCTTTATCCACGTTTTATAAATTTCTTCTCTTCTTTATACTAATTGTAATATATATATATATATATATATATATATATATATATATATATATATATATATATATATATATATATATATATAAAAAATGGTGTGTTCCCTTTTCCATACGAAGAGAGAGACTGCACGAAGGGCAAGCAGGAGTTTCCTGTTTTTCTTTCATGTCATGGGTTTGGAGCCCCTTGAAGAAGATCGAACGCCTCTCATGTCATATTTCACCTCGGGCGTCACATAAATATTGGATCACAAATTAAGGCGTGTCTCTTTCTCCTCAGCCTTTCTTACCTCCACTCCATTTCCACCCCTCCTTCCTTTGATGTCGTTTCCTCCAATTCATCCAGCTCTTCTATGGAAATTTTGTTTATGGCATAGAGCTGGTAATGGTGGACGCCTTCTAGAAGCTTTTTTTTTTTTTTTTTTTTTTTTTTTTTTTTTTGGTGGGGAGGCGGACCTCATCAAGTTTTTTTTGTGGGGGGGTTGTTTGTTTTGGAATGGTAGGACCTTTTACTGTTTCCCTACCCGAAGATTTTTTTGAATGGTAGGACACTGAATGCCTTGGACCCGTCTGCTTCTAGGAGATTTTTAGGGGTTGATGGGCTGGGGGTCTTTGACCAAGACTTTCCCACAAATTTTCTGTGTTCGTTGGGCAGGAAAAATGCCTTGTAACCTCTTCCTCCTATTTGGCATCTGGGTGCACTTGAACGGATGTATGACCTTGAACATCCCCCTCCCAGAAACGCCCTTGACCTTTTCCGTCTTTGAAGATTTCTCTGAATGAAGTGATTGTTGTTGGGCGAGTTTGACCCTTTGTCTCCCTGAAAGTTTTCGGAGAGAAGGAAGGATTGGGCGCCAGTGGTCCTTGTCCTTCCCAAAAGAATTTTGGAGGCGCCAGAAGACGTAATGCCTTCGCCTCTTCCTCCCCAGGAGGAGCTTTGGCTCTCGGGAGTGTGTGTGCCGCCAGTTGGTCTTCCCCTCCAAGAATCTTAGAATAAGTTAGGAATATCATGATTGTTGTTTCGATTGATGGAAACAGTAAATCCTTCTTCGCCGCAGTTGTGGTGCTTTAATAAGTCCGTTTTTTCTGAATGGTGAATCGTTGGCCTTCTTTTGTTCACTTGGGAAACTGCATTATCCCTATTGTTCAGGTATTGCAGGCTGTGTCATTTTACATTTATATGTGTTATAGCTTTTTCATGAGGAGCGTTAAGTTCTGCTGCTGTTATAAAAAGTTTGTTTTGATGAAGAAAACGTCAGCTTTACGAGTTAATGAAGTTATATGCACTAAAACATGCTCTTCCTTTCTTGTCTTTAGAAAGTGTAAATGAAACCGGCAACATACCTGCTACGAGTGATGGCAGATTTCTCGTGGCTTTCGCTAATTTGCAGATCCTACAAAGGGGCAGAGATGTTTACAAGGAAACCTAGATTTCTGCTCACAACGATATTTCACCCTAAGAATTTTGTTGAAATTTAATTTTCCTCTCACAAATGACGTGAATTTGCGGGATAAACTACTCTTACGTAATTGATAATGTCGAGTGGAAAACTGAACTTGTTATGGCCGCACTGGGCAGATTGTATCTCAGACATGGAAGATTGAAATGCAACAATTTCTTCGCTCGACGTCATTAAAAAACTTGCGAGCTTAACCAAAGTTTTATTCGACTCTAATAATAACAGCATATTTCAATTGGCAGACATTAATGAAAATGTCATAAATCCTTTCAGTAATCTGAATAAGTCTTAATACAGTAAACTGTGTTTTTTTAACAATTCATATAGAATACTAGCTTTCGTAACTGTCGTCGAAGTACTCGTAATATGAATGATTTTCTAACTATTCAGCAAGTTGCAAGTAATCGATTTGTAGTTGCAGAAGAAAGTTCAGCGGGGAAAACATGGAAATAGATTTTAAAACTGCCTATAATCTTGAAGCTTAAAAACAGTTATAATAGTGATATTGATAGCTTTTATTTCGTTTCGTGAAGATTGTTGTGTGAAATGGAAGATTCTTCGCTCAGCGGTTTCTTTCGATGTCAGTTACTTAAGTCTGTCGTCAAAGCAGATATTAGTGAAAGTTAATGAAGCTGAATAAAAGTTGTTTGTTATGCTGTGAGTAAATAAAGATACTTTCCTTCGATTTTTTCTGTCATAATAGGCAAATAATGAAAATTTTGAAAATTTTCGGAATAAATGCTTGAAAATAGGAAAGAGAGAGAGAGAGAGATGAGCAACCTTGAAGTGTATAGAAAATAAAATCGAGAAGTAATTGAAATACACACAAAATCTGTTAGGAAAAGGCAGTGCGTTATGGTCTAGACACTGATTTATAAAGCAATAAAGGTCGTCGAAGAACCTCGACAAGACAGCCTACGTCACGAATCTCCTCTTCCTCCGTACAAGGGGGTTGTATTGGGATGGGGGGCGCTGGGGGAAGGGTGGAGTGGCGAGCGCCATCTTGGGTGGTGCTGGGGATTGGTTAAAGGTGGTGCTGTCTAGATCTTGAAGCGGACACCAGCTGTGCATGATTCGCCCTTTTTTTACGTATGAAGTTGAATTTTGCTCATTTATAGTACAAATGACTTTGGGTGGGCTGGTGGTTTCCAGATTATTCTGTAAACACGCATTTTCCTACTGGCTTGTGTATACGTGAATATAATTATGTAGAATCAACTGATCGTATTTGCCAGAACTCTGTATTTGAAATCGTTACAGTGACTCCTTAAATTCTGGACGCCCTCCTTTGGGAATGGGAATGAGTAAAGAATATAACTCAGTGTAGGTCTTCGTAGTTTATCGGTAATATCACATTTTCTAAGTATCGCTGGTTCGAATCCCACATGGGTAGGAAGAGCAGCAGCTTCTTCCAGTTCCCATTTCGGATTTGCTACTTTTATTGAAAAAGGGTGGCCATGAATTATGTGGAAATGGAGAAGCTAAGAGGTCTTTGCCTATTAAAAATTTTATATATTTGTGTATATATATCTGTATATATATCTATATATTTATATATATATATAAAATAATGTAATATATATTATATATATTGTGTATGTATTCGTACAGTCCCATCGGGTACATACACATATGCGCTCTTGTATCATATAAGCAATGATTTCATATTAACGTCTGTTTTTTAAGGGTAAAGATGTATAATACATCGCATAACTGAAAAAATATTGGGTAAATCAGACATTGTAGTAACACTGGACCTTTTGCAACGAAGAAGATTCACGTAATTGGCAGTAAATTTGATTTACTTCACAGGAAGTCGGGAGTAAAGGAAAATTCCGATATAATTGACGACACTATATTCGAAAATTGGGTTGATTAAGGTTGGCAATTCCATTTTCATTTACTATAGATAGATTTCACCGTGAATAGACAGAGAGATAGATGGAAAAGAGAAAGTTCCAGTAAAAGTGAAACTGAAGAAGACCAGGTAAACTGATATCACAATAGGTATTCCAATTTTCGTCAGAGCCACATGAGGGGCGGGGAGACAATTCGTAATATAACCTCCGTTTCTTTTCGTTTTCCTCAGTATAAGCGTTACTCCGCCCTCTTCATTGTTTAGCGTTCATACCCATAACATTCTCAAAGAGGAGGAGCACTGGAGAGTCATAAAAATGACTTAAGTTTACCCTAACCTCCGTAAGAGGGTTTTCCTCCCATGATTTTATTTGGACTATGCCGTTGGAATTTATTGCCAGAATTCCCGCCCTTGCAGGGACTGCAGAATAGCAACAATTCATATAGAAAGAGAAAGGGAGGAGGTGTGTACGAGGAGATAAATCTCCAAGCCTCCTACCTCTAATCCACTTAGATCCAATACATCAGCAGCAGAATTCTGGGTGGATGATAACTTGATATCTCGAAACGAGAGGAATTATGAAATCGTCCGCGTTTCGCTTTGTCGTCGGTGGCTAGCTTTATCAAGTTCCCTTAATCCCTTGACAAAAACGAGGCGAGTTTTAACTTTAGAATTAGTGCAACCAATTGGAGAAGTTCGTGTAATCGGATAAAGTATAGGAGTGAATGAGTCTTTTGCGAATGGAACTGTAATATAAGACGTCTCATGCGGATCTTCCAGTTAATTTTTCTGATATTTTAACAGTTGTCGTCGGTGTGAAAAATTAATTAAAGACAGTACAAGACAAAGGAAGGTCCAGTACAAAATTTGTTAGTGTGAGTCACTGAAAATTAGCCATTATTCGGCAGAAAATGTAAATAAGCAAATGAAGGAAACATGAAAGAAATAGACTGTTAAAGGAATTAAAGGATGTTGAAGGATAAAACAAAAACGTGCAATGAAATGGTAAAAAAGTGTCTTTTTCCTACAATTACCAAAGTCTTTTCTTTCACCCCTAAATGTTAGCTGGCGAAAAGTATTTATAGAGGAACACAAAAACATGAGTTATGGAAGTCGGAAAACAGTGATTTCATTTATAGTGTGTCTGGCATACCTTCAGTTCTTGCCTTTAGAGGCAAGACACAAAAGTGCTTTCAAAACAGAAATATCACACAGTCTTCAAAAACCGGTCTTGTTCCGTTTGAGTAAAATTCACGAAAGGAAACAAGGAATACGGAGATCAATAAAAGCTGGTTTTATTAATGCTTTTGGTGTAACTTCAACCCTTGTTAGCCTGGAGGCAAGGCAGTTATATTTCTGGTCAGGAAATATACACCAGCGACAGTAAAAAGGTAGCATTCGTAAGAAACTTATCCTGCTTCGTCTATGTGAAGTCCCCAAGCTGTCCTGTATCATTTTTATTTTTTGGTGGCAATTTACTTGAATACAGAGACGGTCTAAGGTAACCTTTATGATGCAGTCATCATCAGTATAGATGGTTCGTAATTTCCATAATTAATAATATTCAGAGAGAGCATACCCCCGCCAGTCCTTGTATCATACTGCGTGTCATTGAAATTTTCATTCAAAAATACAAGGATGCGATTAGTAAAATTACCTAAACAGTCTTTCATATTGAGGTATTCTGTCGTGAACAGCAGTAAGAAACAGTTGTCATTAATGAATTACAATTGATAATAGCTACATCCGTAGTGATTAAAAACTCATGGGCGCAGACCATTACTCAGAACCACAACAAAATTCAGCCAGTTGGTCCTTAGGACGCAGGTAAGGTCTCAAAAAAGAAAAATCGGAAAAATTCGTTAGTTAATTTCGTGTTATTTTGCTAATCCACATACAGATCAAACAAGCTCGGCTTTCAAAGAAGAAAAAAACCATAACTTGGTTGGTAGTAGTAATTAGAACAAAAGTGAATAAAATGTAGAACAGAAATGTAAAAAAAAAAATCGTTCATGAGAAAACAAAACTTTTAGATAGCGGATTTCAGATTTCATAAGATTTAAAAAAAAAAGATAAATAAAAATGTGTTAAAGCTATGGCATGCCGTACAAAGTTATAATGGAAATGCTTTGAATGATAGCGAATCTTTTCCCATGGGCATTTTCCTTACTGAAGGTAGAGTTCAAAATATGTGTTTAAACTTTGACACACCTTTTTTCCTGTTTTATGAATAATAATAATAATAATAATGATAATAATAATAATATACTGCGTACTTAGTGTCACTGACGAAGAAGGTTCTTATACGGATTAACAGATGAAGATGATGATAGATATGTGGTAGTTAGTCGTATACCTCAATACCGTTTAATGATGGGAGAAATGAAAGACTTGCAGAAGAGCGAATTTCTTCCCATTTACGTAACTCCGCAAACTTCATTAACCTTGATCCAAGAAATATCGTAAAAATACCCCAAATCCAACACATGCAACCTGGATTTCGGTAATCCGCCAGCCGAGCAGAGCTGATGCACATTTACGGTAAAATTATAAGTACTGTAGTGAAAATGAACTTTCCCATTATTATATGAATAAGTCACTGTTGCGTTGGTAATCCTCCCTGACGGTCGCTGGTAAGCGTTGTATCTGACACTCATTCATAAAGGGATTACGTGGATTACCCTGTTATTACACTTAATGCCAGCCGGATTGGGGAACTCTGTACTGTTATTTATAGTATAAATTCTTCATTTTAAAAGTTCAGCCATTTGAGTGCTGTGTTTACACTCATCCTGAGAGATGTCCTCTTTGATATTGTCGATTTCGGACTCGTTGGTAAGAGTCGTCAGTGAAATCAGTCGTGTTCAACTGATGTTTTTTTTATTCGCTGTTTGTTCGAATATTGATTATCAGTTTGTTACTTTTCATAATCTTCTGACGATAAACTGAAATTCTTTTCATAATTTTGAGTGTGAAGCATTTTTTATTTAGTAAGTGTCAGTGTATATTTATTGATATTGTACCGTAAAGAATATATATAGATAAAACAATATTAAATAACTGGAAACGATGAGTGCACTTCTATCCACCACCACTTACCCTATTACAGTACACTTTTAACCCTGTATCCAATTTATAAACTGTTATTGCAGCACTCTGAAGTGCAGACACTTGTCGTTGTTCAAATTTTCCTGAATAATCCTGGCAAATTTGACACTTATGTCGTGGGGCGGGGGAAGTAGGTAAATGTTCTATCTTCAGAGGCAGGAAATAGAGCAGTTTCTCTTTGCCTGGAAATTTCATTCAAACGTTCGACGAGTAAACAGAAGGCTTTGTTTGTTGTTCGTGTATCCAGGACTTTAGTAAAAGTTAAATGAGCTGCGTTTCATGAAGGTTTTCAAACAGGTTTTTTTTATATCTATATTCTGAAATATTACATACATCAAAACTTGGCCCTTCTCACCCTCTCCCTTTGGAAAGAAAAAAAAAATAAAGAAAGAGAGAGAGAGAGAGAGAGAGAAAATTGAGTAAATTATCCTCAAGTGGGAAAGATCTTTGCACCTTCAGTATTCACTTTCTAAACATTGTTTTCCTGCTCTTATTACTCTGTAAATGTCAGACAGTTTATCGATAGAAGGCCCGTATTCTAGGAAGACGTTGAAGTTTTCTGGGTAAAGAACCGTTATGCCACCGCCACTTCAATTTTGTAACGTTTAAGCTGTGTTATAACAACAGCTGTCTTCCCCTGCCTATTGGCTATTAAGGCTGTTTACTCCAGGCGTGGAGATAGATTCCGGCCCACGGCTGTCACCCGGTCGATAGTCAAGTATCAGGGGTAGGAAGGGATTTTTCTCTCTCTCTCTCTCTCTCTCTCTCTCTCTCTCTCTCTCTCTCTCTCTCTCTCTGAATCCAAGGCTTTATGGGAAAGGCCTTGGAGGTTCATGAAATACCACAAAATGACAGACTGTGTTGAAATTGGCTTTTAATTTTTACTGTGTGCTGTCACTTGTTAGCTTATTTTTATGCGCACATAACATAGATCCGTAAAGTTGTGTGCGAACGGTACGGTATCGCACGGCATCAGTAACCTTGACAAATTAAATTATATATTGTTTATTGTCGTCATCCTCGACCTGCCCAAGAAGATTCTTAATATTTGCTGAGGTCATCTTCTGGCCGTTATTATTTGCTTTATGTCATGCTGGATGTTGCCAAGTTTTTTTTTTCTTCTTCTTCTTCTTCTTCTTCTGCTGAAGTCATACTCGACTTGTCCTGGAAATTATATATGATTTGCCGCTGTCATCCTCGATCTTCGTAAGGAGTTGGCATTTTTTGCAGAAATCATTTTCAGCCTCCAACTCTAATCCCCCCCACCTCCCTCCAAGGTTTTTCATTGTCAAATTTACAATTCAGAAAATTTAAAGTATTTTATTAATGTCAAAGCATGCTTAAATATTCTTATGGTATTTGTGTTACTTAGCTATACTTTTTCTGGGAAAATCTTGAATTCGGTTATTCGTTTTCCTCTAAAAAATTGTAGACCTCATGTCTGAATAACTCTGACTCGCTTCTAAGGTCAGCATATTCCCGGATCCCTCGCTCTTATTCTGGTTCTCTAGTTAAGTCCTTTTCTGGTATTGTATATATTTACGTACATGTTTGTACCCCGGATTTTAACACATGCTGAACTTTTTATTCTTTGTGCAAATAATAATGATATAACAATAACAGTGATGATAATTACCATAACATTAATGGTCGCTTTTTACATATACTGAACTTTCTATTCCTTGTGCAAATAATAATAATAATAATAATAATAATAATAATAATAAATGACTGATAATTGCTGTAATATTGATGGCGAGGGCCAGCTGCAAAGCTGTCGTGATGATCCCCAGCACTTTTAAAAGTGGCACACTGTTGAGGGATCGTTTCTAATTCCAAGGGCGACATGGTCAGTTAGGAAGCCGACACTTTCCTTATTAATTTAAGCCAGAATACTATCTAGACTCTTTAGGTTTGATGTTTCTTTTTTTACGAGGATATATTTGTGTATGTATATATATATATATATATATATATATATATATATATATATATATATATATATATATTATAGTGTATGTGTGTGATTTTGCGTAAGGTTGAGTAGCCCAGTACTTTAATATTTTTTTTCATACTGGAAACGAAACGACTATAACCTTATTGTTTATATGTTATTGTTACCAACATGACCCAATGCCCGATTGACATACAAATGAAGTATCAATCTTATGTGTGCATGTATGTATATATATATATATATATATATATATATATATATATATATATATATATATATATATATATATATACTGTATATACTGTATATACTGTATATAGTACTACCACTGTTAACGTTACTATCAATGTCGCAGTTTTCATGGCAGTTGTCACGAAACCCTTTCCAAAAATAAAAATGAAAATAAAAATAAAGGAAATGTAGCAAAACGACGATGAATTAAAGAGCAATGTATGTCGATGACTGACCATTATTTGAAAGCGCCCAGACCTTCCTGAGAAAACAGTCTGTAGTAGTAGAGCCGTTGTCAGAACAGTCATGCCATTGCCTCTTCAAAGAGAATATCCGATCACTTGTGAGTTTCAGGTCATTTGGTGCAGCAACGATTTTCAGGTGGTCTGACCTCGCTTATTTATTTTTTGAAGATGTTTGGAACGTTGAGAGAGAGAGAGAGAGAGAGAGAGAGAGAGAGAGAGAGAGAGAATATATATATATATATATATATATATATATATATATATATATATATATATATATATATATATATATATATATATATATATATATATATATATATATATATATATAAGTTTTAGGAGTTCTGGTGGAAATAGAACTTTTAATTTTATATTTAATAGACGTGATTGAGTTGAGGTTTCCTTATCTTTATGTCCGAGGTACAGCTGGGATTGACTTGTAATTATCGTCTGTCAATTGACCTGTAATTATCGTCTCTCAGACCGTTTCCCCAGATCCAGAGAATATTGTTAGTAATAGTAATAAAGATGATAAGAGCAGCATAATTACCACAGTTTCTATTATTACCGTTATAAATATAATCTCCGCCAAGAAGGGAATGTATTTGGTTCGGCTTGTTGATTTGTTTTTCTATCTGTGTGCTTACATGTCTGCTTCTTAAGCCACGATTACGCAGAAAAGTTAGGTACAAAAATTGCGTGTTAGCAGCTAATTAAGTGTTGGGAGAGATAGGAATTAAACGGTTGGTGAGAAGGTACCGCCTTGAAGAACCAGTTTCCGGTTTAACAACTCAAAACTCTATGCACCGTTACCGTAGTTTTTAGTAAACAGATTTAATCATTACTTTTGGCAAGACATCTAACTGGAGGTTATGCCTCATTTTACCCAGCAAGGTTCCGTTTCCATGTGCTCAAAGGAATTCACCATTAACGATGGTGTGCGCACTTGAGTAGAGTTATTTTTTTTATAACTATGCTCCTTAATATGTCTGTCCGTCCTCTAAGGTGCAAGTTTGTTAAAGCGCTAAGATTTTAATATTTTTTTAAAATAATACAACATTAAATTAAGTCGAACCAGGTAGTACCTAGAAGTCAACAGTCCAATAGGAATTGGCCACCGGTTGGGGAAATGTTCCACAAACAAACATATCTTGTTCTTGTTATTATTAATTAAAATGAAAACCATGCAGTCCTACTGTTCATTTATTAGAATTCTATTCGATTCTGTATTTCCAGTTACCTTCTGTTACTACTTTCTAATGAAAACTATATCCTTTGGCATCTTGAATTTTAAGTCAATGGCCCTTTTGGGCTTGTTCCATATGAACAAGGTTAATCTTCTGAATAATAATAATAATAATAATAATAATAATAATAATAATAATAATAATAATAATAATAATAATAATAATATTGTTTCACCATCTTCAAGTCAAATGTGTAATAAATTTGATGAAGTTGTTTGTAGCAATAAGGTAGACTGGCATTCAGCAACCTATACGGTACGAGTGTGAAAATAATTACATTTGCAGCTAACTGACTGTTACTTTAACCTGTCTTGGAAAGCTTAAGGCAGGTCGAAACTTACGCTTCAGAAACTGAATATTAACATTTACTATCAGACCAAGAAATTCCTTTGGGAATGCCATTATAAGGAAAATTATCACTGATTACCAGTTTGTATGGATAGAGGTTTGGAGAGAATGACAGTTTTCTCGTGTTAATAATTATATAAATGTTAGAATTACATATACAATATATATATATATATATATATATATATATATATATATATATATATATATATATATATATATATATATAGAGAGAGAGAGAGAGAGAGAGAGAGAGAGAGAGAGAGAGAGAGAGAAGAGAGAGAGAGAGAGAGAGATTACAACTACCAATATCTTAGTTCTAAAAGAAGCCAAAATATTTATGCTTTATACGATAATACTCCATTCATCCTCCAAATTTATTAGAGTTTTCACTCCCTCGTCCTCATTTATGAGGCTTTGACTCGCATCTTTCATTGTCTGCTTAAATTTTTCGAGACATTAGGCCACTTGATACTTGTTACTCTATTAACTTGAAATTTACACAATTTCCATTTCCATTTGTTGCACACGTATAATTGTTTCTTTAATTTTTATGTGATGTTAACAAATAGAAGACGTTGATTTGTCAAAGAAATGCCACGTGACTGTTAATATCGGCGTTAAATTCATGTACAGCTTACAGCTTATATCTGTCTAAATGGTTAATGGTTTCGCATACGATAATGCAGCAAGTGCCGTTATGAAGACTGGTGACACTTTCGTAGATCTTAATTCTTTAGGTAATCATAACCTTTGTGAAAGATTGACTGTCGTCCTTCCTACAATTATATCAGCATAATTCGTACGAACATCTTTGGATTGTTGAATGTGCATCTGGGTATGTATTTGTCCATTTCAAGTCAAATTTATGCCTAACGTTTTATTGGCAATCGGAGTTAAGTGTTGACCATTAATGGTATTTTAGCCTTAAGCCTGTAAATCGTTCTAATTCTCCTCTGATGGGTGATATCAACTTGGAATGATCAGGAAATATGTCGTATCATTTTCCAGAGTGGTTCCAACATTAGAACTCGCCAAGTACCAAAATGGTTTTTGCTTTTATGACAGATCTGATTTGATTTAATTCAATTTTGCTCTAGAATTAACACTCCTTTGTCCATTCGAGTTAAGTGTTGCGTGTTTGTCTTTTCGTAAGTTAGCCATGTTTTCGTGATCGAAGTATTTCTCTCTCTCTCTCTCTCTCTCTCTCTCTCTCTCTCTCTCTCTCTCTCTCTCTCTCTCTCTCTCTCTCTCTGTTCACGAGTAGTGGCTAGCGTTTCGTCATTACACCCTTCATACAGACCATTTATCAGAAAAGGAGTTGGTAATTGGATTTTACACCCCAGAACTAATTGCATTCAGCAAAGAGTCACATGCTTTTATGCCCGATAGCAGGAGAATCTACTTCGAAAGCTAATTGTGAGCCGTTTGAGCGATTGTTAATGTTTTTAATCCGGTTTAAATCTATGATTGTATTTTTTCAATTATTTTTATTATTAAATTTTAGTTTGCAATTCAGTCAGAAAGAAATAATTGGATAAAGGTTTTAATTTCAAATTTGTTTTAAAAAACTTTAATGATTTTATCTTATTTTTTGAATGATTTTTCTTATACAATTTTAATTTGCAGTTCATTCAGAGAGAAATAATTGGATAAAGGTCTTTATTTCAGTTTTGTTAAAAAAAATTGATAATTGGATTGTATTTTTCCAATTATTTTTCTTAAGTTTTCAGTTGCAGTTCAGTCGGAGAGAAAAAATTGAATAAAGGTCTTCATTTGAATTTTGTTCAAACAAAATATTTAAAATTCTGATTGTATTTTTAAAAATTATTTTTCTTTTTCACTTTTCAATTGTAATTCAGAGAGAAATGATACGATAAAGGTCATTACTTCAATTTTGTTTACAACAAATTTTTTTTATTCCTTCCCTTCATTCACTTTATTTTTCAAACTTTCGCGCTCTTGAAGAAATGTAGATTTCGTATTATTATTATTATTATTATTATTATTATTATTATTATTATTATTATTATTATTATTATTATTATTATTATTATTACTATTATTATTATTATTATTATTATTATTGTTGTTGTTGTTCTTGTTGTTGCTGTGGTTGTTGTTGTTGTTGTTGTCATGGAAAAGGTTCAAATGGCAGTAACATGCATAGCAGGCTTTCGGCGAATAGAATGGGTTTTTGTGAAAAAGAAAAAAACAAAGGCAGAGGGAAACAGAGGTCAGTACAGGTCAGCCTGGATCAGAGTGGTTTAACTTGCATATAAATCCTCGAACAGCAGTTGAACAACGAAGTCAGAAGGTTGAAGACAATAGTGCGTGGCTACTAAAATAATTCTGCAGCTTTTTTTTTAAATTTACGAACATTAAGTGTTAGTAAGGCTGCTTCATCGATCAGCGGCGAAGTGTAACAAAGGCACCTTTGTGGAACGATCTCATAATGAAGTTAATGAAAGCGTCAGAAAAACTGATGTACTTATTGATCACACAAGGCATTACCATAATTTGAAATATACTAGATCGTAATTAGCATGTTAGGGTAGACTAGCGATAAGAATTTTATTTCCTGCATATTTCCCTAATTAAGATTTTGTGTGTTTGGAGAGAGAAAGAGAGGAGGGGGTTTCAAGAACTAGTGAGAATCGCGAGACTTTGCCGATCATTTGCACACTTGCCATGATATTCTGCCAAACTGCGGTATTCCCGATAATTCCCGTCTTGATGTGGTGCGCGTTTGAATTCCAGGAATTGTCCATGCAATATTCATTGAGGCCTGTCACTCTTCATAAATCATCGGGATATTTTAGTTGCTTGTTCACGGCCTCTCATGGTGGGGTCGATAGACTTGTATTAACTCCATTTTGGGCTGTTTCAAGGGTAACCCCCTTGTCCGTTGACTCAGGTTAATCCCTTCACGGAATTGTCTGTTTATCTGTTATTTTTTAGTTAGTTTTTGATAGGATGTATAGCTTTTTATCGTGCATAGTTTTATTTTGTAGGAGATCGTTTTTATTTTGTAGGAGATCGTTTTATAAATGACTTTCTACAATTTTTTCAGTATATTAACTTATATATCGTATATTCCTATTACAGTGTTGCTTTTTCTTTCATATTCCTGTTGCAGTCTTGCCCTTTTCTTTCTCCTCATTAAAAGAAATTACTTTTTAGGCGTCTAGCAAAATTGCAAGAAATTTTGAGTCAGATTTGTACATTAAATTTAGAAGATTATTTTTACCTTGTCATTAGATGAGTCCTGATGAAACAGACAAATGCTATTAACCTTAATTAAAAGAGCGAATACAATCCGCAAAAATTGCATATAAAACTCTTTGTTGAATGAATCCTAACAAAAGCGATTAATTTTGCCAATTTTTTAAGAATTATTCTTTTCTCGAAAGTATGTTGTAGTTTTATGTAACGGAAACGTTTGTAAGTTCACATTTGCATCAGAAAAATAGTTGCTTTATTTACCACTGCGTGTCTGCTTTTAGAAATAAGGATTTTGTTGAACACTGATTGAATGATTTTACATATATACATGCGTTTACTGTACGTGTGGATTTACACACACACACACACACACACACACACACACACACACACACACACACACACACACACACACACACGAACTACCCATGGAAGGTGCAGTCAGGCAAAGTAGGCGCCATAGCTAAGAATGGATACCGGCTCGTGAGGCTAACAACTTCTTGCATATTATATTTATGTATATATACATAAGTACATACACACACACACACACACACACACATATATATATATATATATATATATATATATATATATATATATATATATCTTGTAAAAGTGAATGCTTGTATGTTTATAACTTTGTGCGCTATAGAAATCCGAACCACTTGACCGATCTAGACAAAATTTGGCATGTGGCCATCATTTGACCCAACTTAGATAATAGGGTAGGTTTCAAACCCGTACCCCCTCCCCCTTCCCCTTCCCCCTTCCCTTTGTAACTTATGTGGTAAATAAACTCTACCGGTTTATCATACCTCATTTCATGTACTCGAGACTATAGAAATATATTATTGAAAATGCTTTCCAGTCACCACAGTAATAGCTGGATGAAAGGGGCAGACAGCACAGTAATATCTGGATAAAATGGACAGTCACCACAGTAATACCTGGATAAAAGGGACAGTCACCACAGTAATATCCGGATAAAAGGGACAGACAGTACAATAATACCTGGTTAAAGGTGAAAGACAGCACAATCATAACTGAATAAAAGGGACAGTCACCAAAGTAATACCTGGATAAAAGGGACAGTTACCACAGTAATACCTGGATAAAGGGGACAGACAGCGCAGTAATAACTGGATAAAAGGGACAGTCAGTACAGTAATACCTGGATAAAAGGGACAGTCACCACAGTAGTACCTGGATAAAAGGGACAGTCACCACGGTAATACCTGGATAAAGGGGACAGACAGCACAGTAATAACTGGATAAAAGGGACAGTCAGTACAGTAATACCTGGATAAAAGGGACAGTTACCACAGGAACACTTGGATAAAAGGAACAGACAGCACAGTAATGCCTGGTTAAAAGGGACAGACAGCACAGTAATGCCTGGTTAAAAGGGACAGACAGCACAGTAATGCCTGGTTAAAAGGGACAGACAACACAGTAATGCCTGGTTAAAAGGAACAGACAGCACAGTAATACCTGGTTAAAGGGGACAGACAGCACAGTAATACCTGGGTAAAAGGGAGAGTCACCACAGTAATACCTGGATAAAAGGTACAGACATCACAGTAATACCTAATTAAAGGTGACAGACAGTACAGTAATGTCTGGTTAAAAGTGTCAGACAGCACAGCAATACATGTATAAAAGGGACAGTTACCACAGTAATTCTTGTCAGGGTGAACGTTCGTTTGAAAAAAGTAGAATTGTCAGTCGGACCGTCAATATAAACCCCTTCCCCCTCCCCGCTCCTTTCTCCTTCTCCTCCCCCTTCTCCAATCCTGTCCCTTTTCCCCTATTCCTTTTTCCCTTCCTCTACACAGACTGCCATTCAGAGTTTTCCCGAGCAGTGCCGGGTTGGTCAGCTAATATATATATATATATATGTGTGTGTGTGTGTGTGTGTACTCTGTGGATATATACGTGTGTATATGTATATATACACATGTGTGTGTTGTGGGTGTGTATATATTTATATGCAAATATTTACATATATACAGTGCGATTATACGTAAATTGCTTAGAACATACAGTAACTTACAATCAGAGTAAACCGTGTGCAGTGTATATGTAAGGTCTTCATGCTCAATAATCACAGAGCTTTCACTGAACTTTTAGCTGAGTAAGGATAAGATTCAGCCTCGTTAAATTTTTAGCTGTATTCTGGACATTAGTTGGCGTCGTCTTCAAGATTATTCGATTATGAGTAGGAAATGACCCTGGGAAAGAGGAAAAGATTACGAGAGAGAGAGAGAGAGAGAGAAATTGCCCGAACATTTCGCCATGAAATTCCATCAGTTGACAATAAGTGAAAAGAGGATTGGGATTTGTGGACATCATTCATTTTTATAAGAGGTTCTTTGATGGTGATGGATGGCTAATAAATTGGCTTGTTGTTGCTGTTGTTGTTTTCGTTGTCGAAATTGTATCGATACAGACAGACGAATGCAAGGCAGATTAATACGTACATGTGGTCTATTTTTGTGTGTGAAATGACTTTACTATTTCAGTACGTAAAAGGTAGAAATTTTGCTCTTTTATAAAAAGCAAAGACTTGACTTGTTTTGCAGATGTTGAGATGTCGTGAGATCAGTCTTCACTTATTTTCTTTTTAGTTTCTCTCTCTCTCTCTCTCTCTCTCTCTCTCTCTCTCTCTCTCTCTCTCTCTCTCTCTCTCGGGATAGGTTATTGATTTTGGCGCACAAGTAACAATCAGTCCATATAAAATTCAGCGTTCTTGTACATTATTTTCATGCCGATATAATTCGTATGTGAATAAAAATTTTTATATACATTTTGATTTTATGGACAGATATACGTTAACTCTGCATATTGAAATTTGCATATATGTGCTCGTACATTTTATAATCGGAGAAGTTAACTATTTCATCAGTTCAGATGACCCGTATCCAGAAAATCCGGTTTTGCTTGTGTTGACTAAACCAGTGAGTTTATATCTGGTAACTGGTCGAATGTGGTGGGCCGAAGACAGGGTGGAGAGAACGGGAAGTCTAAAGCATTGTGGAGTCATCCCCTTGGCAAGTGAAGACTATAGTACTGATACCGAATGCCTTTTTAACCCCCTTCTAAATAAGGTACACGTTGATAAAGGGGTTTCAGATTGCGCTTTTCCGATAGGCCTTCGCTACGTGAAAATGAACGGCGCAAATTAAATTCCGTTGCAGCAAATTATACGGGAAGTGGGCCCAGGCCTTTTGTTTCCAGGAAATTAAAATCTGGAATAGAGATAATGGAGGAAGTATTTGAAGCCGAAATGAAAGGTGTGTTTTATGTGGAATCTATTCCGTGGTTTCATTTAGTTTCTTATTTTCTGTTTTTGTTTTTGTTTTCATTAATCGATTGATTATTTTTCTCTAGCTCCTCCTTTGCCTCCTCCTCCTTACCTCCACCTCCTTCTTTTCCCTTCCCTTTCTGTTGTAAATTCATATATATATATATATACTCGTGTGTATATATATATATATATATATATATATATATATATATATATATATACTGTGTATATATATATATATATATATATATATATATATATATATATATATATATATATACACACACATAGTATATATGTATTTATATGTATATATATATATATATATATATATATATATATATATATATATATATACACACAGTATATATATGTATATGTATGCATATATGTATGTATATATATATATATATGTGTGTGTGTGTGTGTACATTATATATAACATTTATATGTATAATATACTCTTTTTTATACAAATCCCCACTTCGTTAAGAAATTGGACTTTCATTTTTGTAAACTTTCTATTTTCTCCAAACCTTGGGTCGGCTAGTGAATTGTGCATGCAAAAAGATACCTGTTTAAACTAAAGGCGAACGGACTTTAAAACGAAACTTTTCAATGCATAATTAAAACCGAGACAGTAGATTGTAGGAACATTCTGATAGTGTTGTAAATGAAAAGTGTCGATATGGTTTAGGGAAAGTTAAAAGCAGGAATATATCAGTTAAAATACTCAAATGAAGGAGCATTTGAATTCTGTTTCAGGAATGAAAAATCGAGATTACGAAGGAATAAAGCCCGTAACGTCTAATTTGCATGAGTTTCATGACAAGTTTTTTGGGTTAAAATTCGAAACATCTTTATGTTGGCATTGCAATTTATATAAGAAAATATGTCATTATATTTTACGACAGGAGATATATATATATATATATATATATATATATATATATATATATATATATATATATATATATATTGTGTGTGTGTGTTCACACATATATATACACACACTTCATTGAAAGAGTATTCCACTTTTTCAGTTCACAGGGTAAGAAAGGCTTTTACTATATGAAATGTAGATTGAATTGTCAGTATTTCCGTGGAACTTTTGTAACTAAAATGTACTTTACTCATACCCTGAGTAAAAGCCCTAAAATATTAACAATAGCCAATCGTAAATTACGCAGTAGCAGTCTGAACAACAGAATTTGATTGACTTCGAGTGGAAATGATCATGACATACTCCGAACTTAAAACGCAAGATGCCAATCAGACGTTATTATAAATTTACAGTGTTCGGTAATTATAAATGTAATATGATTCCCTAACTTTAAATTGGAGGAATGGTTTCCAGCTGAAACGTGAAACGCAATCTAGACGTCATTATATATTCACAAGATTTGAACGTTGGAAGCTGATTAATTGTCTTTGATTGTGTTTTCCCAACTAATCCAAAGCGTAATTATGGGTATAATCATTACTTTTTAATTGGGTTTCAGGAGAGCAAATGATTACGTGAATATGCTTATTATTCTTAATCTAAAGTCTACAAATACATTGCCCTTTTTGGTTAGATTATTTTGAATCTATTCCGATAGCGATGGCAATAAACACCTTATGAATTTGCTCACATAAAATAAAAATATGCAAGTCAGCCTTTACGGGATTCTAAGTCATGTTGGCGTCTGAACAAACTCAACGTCTCTTCTCTTGACAAATACTAAAAGGTTTATGACTTGATTAAAACCGTAGCATTCTCTCTCTCTCTCTCTCTCTCTCTCTCTCTCTCTCTCTCTCTCTCTCTCTCTCTCTCTCTAACCAAACAGATTTTTAAATGTTCGGCCAGAATTCAATCTCGAAGTGACAACAATGTCTCTTGAGATAAATATTTAAGGTGCTTGTGTATTCTGATTTTTTAACGTATCCCCTGCATGTTCCCCGAAATGGGAGAAGCTTTGGAAGGCTGTTTCTTTTAAATAGAATTGAAGTTTAAATATTATCTGACAGATTTTTTTAAAAGAATGATCTATCATTTTCCACCTACCTTCAGGGCACCGCTTCCCTCCTCCAAGTGAGTCCTGTTAGCTAAGCTTGGTATAAAGTGCCTGGATTTGGCCCCTGATCATAGGTTATGAACACCTGATGCCTTGAAGATTGTCAACTCTATAATTAAAGTGTAGATCCACAAACGAAAATTTTATCCTTCCTCCTTGAACGAAGTAGATGCAAGGCTACTGTCAGTGGAATCATGATAAGTAAATGTACTGTAAATAATGAGGTAGTACAGGGGAATGTGTTGTCACCTTTGTTGTTTGCTCTTTTCATAAATCTTACAATAGTAAATGGAGAGGGATGAGGTTTAGATGTGAGTAACGACGGAAATTGTATAGACTAAGAATACCACAACGATGATGTTTAGACCAGTGAAACATCGCTTATAAACCTTGCTCACGTAATGTATTACATATCTTAAGAGATGGGACTTTTAAGAAATCTAAGAACAGCAGAAGCAATGAGGATAGTGGAAACAAATGGATGAAATAACGATAAGTGAATTGAGGAATAATGATGGGTGAGTCTTAGGAATATATATGAAATATGATATACAACACAGGTTCCTTCGAGTTATTTAGTGAAGTACTGCAAATAAAGAGCAAATCATACAACATTCTGAAAAAAAACTGGTTAGTGTAATACACTGAAACTGCGTACGAAAGTTATGTTACTCATTGGTCTAGTATGATCTTGGAATGACCATGAGGCTGTGTCTAAAAGAATCTAACAGTTCGAGAATAAACCCTTAAAACGAATGTTATGAGTCAGGTGGTAGGATAGAGTGAGAAATATACCATTAAGGGAATTAGGGAATTTCTAAAAGTTGATAAGACTATAATGAACGGGTTGGACATGCCCTGCTGATCATCCCGAAGAGAACAGTACATGACACTGTCAGCATGGTTTCTATGGATACCAGAAGAGTTGGAAGACCCAGACCTACTGTACTTGGATGAGAACTGTGAGGCTGGAGATGACTGGAGCTTTGTGGGAATGAAAGCACAGGAGAGACGAGAGTGGTGGAGTTGTACAGAGGCCCTTGGTGTTGCATTGTATTGGAGACTATGATGATGATTTTACTCTTGGTACTTTACAGTACGCACTTTCCCGTCTTGACGAAGTACGTAAGAAAGTTATGGCCTCAGAACAGTTTATTAGTCGTTTCAAGCTGGATTAATGAAGACTTATCGGTGGTGTGCTAAGGAATATTTTGAGATATAGGCTTGTTCGTTGGATTTTGGCCTTGGGCTGATTTGCCCTTGTGGTTTTGCTCTTTTCTGTCTGGTAACATTCTAAAAGCATGCGGATAGGTTTTCACATAAGTTTTATGAAAGCCAAGCTGACAAGAGATCAGTCTAAAAGTAGGATTCTCATATGAATTCTGTTGTGGCAGCATATGGTATCAACGGTACTCTTAAATGGAAATATTTTGTAATTCTGGTTAAGATAAAAGGATATGACCGTCATTGTAATATTTCAGACCTTAGGTACCTCAAGTTGCAGCTTATTTGGTAAAATATTAAGACATCGCGTCAGTATCTTTTACAAACTTAAATTTATCAGTTTTTTTTTTTATTTCAAATAAAAAAATTGCTTATTAACCCCCATATGTTTCTCAAGCTGTAATAACAGATCCCTCCTCCGATTACCCCAGTTTAGCTGCGAGGCCCCTTATATGTTCTTATACGATTTCTCGTTACATTAAGCGCCGGTTTCAGTGTTCTGATTAAGTGCCACTAAGGGACATTCGGTACAGTGCCACCTAGTCTTACTGGGATAATATCGCGTAGCAACGTTCAGTTACTGCCATTTTATGGTTTTGAGATAATGCCACAGTATAACGTTAGGTCGGTTCAGCGATGTATCGCCATAATGAAGCCACAGTATAATATTTAATGGTTTTGAATTATTTCGTTGTACGCGTGGAAAGTAAATCACTTTACGCCGGTTAACCTACGAAACCGGTAATTGCAGTTTCACCATTCTGTTTAATTCGTTGCACTTTCTACACTTCTTGTTGATACTCATGGTTTTTAATCACATATACAAGGGTGTGTTCTTATTTTGTGTGTGTTTGCTTATTTTTATTTTACGTGAATATGTGACACTTTTGTTTTTATACTTAGTAATAAGATCAATAATAGCTTTAGGAGTTTTCCTATCACGACTCTGCAATTTATTCAGTTTACCGTAGAGCCGAAATTCGCCATTTCTGGTATTCTTTCTCGTCATAACATCTGCATAAAACAGTATTTTCATGCATGGTCCAATAAGCGCTTAGTTTACTCTCTAGTTTTTTGGTCCAAGAATTTTTCATGCTTTTTAAGTATTTAATGAGATCCGACTATGTTGAGAGAGAGAGAGAGAGAGAGAGACAGAGACAGAGAAATGTGAAAAGGTGATATACTTTTTACATCATCGTTAGATTTTGGATGTTTGCAGAGGTTATAGAATGTCAACATTAATTATTCCCGGGATCACAAAAACTGAAGTTTCTTCCGGGAAATGAAATTGTCTCTTTGATTAGAGATGGTTTGATGAAACTTTTTTTTTTCCTCAGCTAGATTAATATGCAAGAAATTAATACGTTAATAACATCTGTTATCAGCCCTCTCTCTCTCTCTCTCTCTCTCTCTCTCTCTCTCTCTCTCTCTCTCTCTCTCTCTCTCTCTCTCTCTCTCTCTCTTAGGTAGCAGAAGTTCTTACATTTAAGTTTGTCCAAGGTTTGGTTTACAAAATATGAGTGCAGTTAAATTGATGAAAGTGTTCTTGTAACGTATTTTATACACTTTGGAGCTTTTATGATCATGATTGCAGTTAGTGAATGTGAAAAGATTATTAGGATGAAAGTATTATGTAATGTTTATTTGCAATTGCAGCCTGGTTTTGTTTACAAAACTAAAAATCCTCCGTTTAAGAAAGTATGAATGCCAGTAAAATTAAATGTTTTGCAGACATTTTAATGACAAGTGTCACAAACGATTTACTGGTCGGTAAGTGATCGTTGAAATTGTATTATTAGTAATAAATTTAGTTATACTTTATGTAAAA
>NC_089744.1:25187500-25222500 GCF_040412425.1 Macrobrachium rosenbergii | reverse complement strand
CATTACTGAGTTTTCCTTACTCCACGATCAGTTCGAGGGGAGAGACTAATAATTGGTAAAGCACGAAATGAAGTTCTAGACATTCGACTTTCATTCGCTGATAATTCCCGCCTTCTTCCTCATAACTCTAGTGACTTCCATCTCATTTCCATGAGAAACCTTAACCTCCGCCGACTAGTCATTCCATTCGTAGGCAACTCACATCGTAATATCACCCACTTGATTCATTTATATTCACTCCAACTCTAGCCTCGCCCGTAAAGGACGGTTTTTAAGCAGTTAATGGGCGAAATCGTCCATTGCGCCGGTGATTACTGGATGCTTAATTCTTCGTCATGCTTCTTGATTACTCCTTGATGACGTACCTGGTGACGTGCTTCCTGCAGTGACAGGAACGGTCGCCTCTCTGATTTTAAGAATGGTGAACTTCCTTCTTTGAAATCTTCACAGTAGTGAGGTTTGTATTTTTGGTCCGTATTATTTTAATATTTTCTCATTTATTTTCCTTCTTTGAAATCTTCACTGTGGTGAGGTTCTTTTTTTTTTTCATCCGTATTATTGTAATATTTTCTCATTTATTTTATCACACTTTTCTTCAGGTCTTCAGAAATTTGGGAGATGGGCACTCCATGGCACCCTGATTATTTGACTTAAGTGATAATGACATTCAGTGACTTTCAGAGTCACCAGATCACAAAATGGCGTGAATTGTCAAAAGGTAGTCTCAGATATCTCTTCTAAAAATGATATTCAGTTTATTGTAATTTCAGTTGCATATCAGTTTCATGTTGTAATCATTAGCACATAAAATTGTAGGACATTTCCAAAATGGCGGGTTATGTAACGTATAATTCCGATCCCATAAATTTTCGGGGAAGTGGTAAAACCAGAAGGACTGTGCGTGTGTGCGCGCGCGCGCTATTGAGCAACGTTCTTACCGCACTGAGTCGAAAAGAAGATCGATGTAAATAAATTCTTAAAAACATTAGTATTGTTGTAAAAAGTGACATGCCTCGTATGACCAATACGGAAGATATGAAGACAGACAGAGAGAAAACGTTAAAAAGATATTTTCACTCTGATATTTTGCTTCTTTCAGTATATGATAATATCTCGTATATTTTGGTACTTTGGAATTACCAGTTTTCTCTCCGATTTCCAATACATATTCGTTGTAAAGATGTATTGAAGTCTTTTGTCCGGGATATTTTGAACTGTCAGGCATCTTTAAAGACCTGAATATCTCAGTCGCTGGAGTGTAAGTACTTCGTGGTTTTGTGTTTTGCCCAGCAGCTAGACAGTATTTCCGTTTGCGGTGCAAATAACTCAAGATGTCATGTATCCTGCAGTTTTTGCTGTTCGAGAAATGAGTCTCTTTTTGTTTTTCGCCTTTTTTTTATTCATTTTCGTTTGTAGTGCTATTAAATTTACTTTTTCCTTCGGGGATTTTGATAAGACCATTCCCAGTGAATCGCTTTCTTTATAACAGTGAGTCTGAAAATGGTATAATATATTTACCAGCATTAATTATTTTTTTTTTATGTTTTAAGGTAAGCTTTCCTTCATAAATTTGAAAGAAAAGTTCTGTAATAAAAAAAATGCTCATATAAACTAATAGATAAACATGACAGATGCAAACTGTATGAAAGTGTTCATTTCACTCCTTGACCAATAAATACGTGAAACGTAATTTCATTACTGTGATAAAAGTGCAAAAGGGTGTGTTTCATTTCCGCGCAGCGGTAATTACCTAAATTTAAATCGTTCAACTCACGGAAACTTCCAGGCAATTAGCTCATCACCATCAAAGAGCATTTGGAATGTTCAGTGATTGGGCGCACTGTCATGATTTAGAAGTAGAAATGTTGAACATTTAAGTGTACTGGCAAAAAACGCAAACAAAAATGTTTTCGAAGGCACTGTTCATGATGGTGAACAGAAACGCTTTCCAACGTGATGTTAATCTACGACCAGTATAAACTTGATTCGTGCAAACGCTCTAAACAGTAACCAGTAGTAAATTAAACTGCGAAAATCATTGCGTTAGAACTCATTGCAAGCTCTGGCCGAAGAATTTGTATTCGAGTGCACTGTCAGCAGTGACTGAGGAGAAATTTATTAATCATGGACACGGTCAACAGTGACAACTATATTGAGGAATTTAGAATTTCGATAATCGTAAGTGTAAACATTAGGCCCCATTGACAAAATTCTGCAGAAATCTTCAGTATGAACAAGTCAGAGTTTATTCTGTACAGTTCTAAGATTGGTGACCTGAGTTAGTTCCAACAGCAGTAGAAAGCAATAGTAAACCTTGGCATGCAAGCCTACCTTCAGCAAAAAAAAAAAAAATAAATAAAATTAGTGTTGCAGCATAACCACCAATAAGGAACATTAGAAACATTTAACGCTTGAGACAAATTTCAGCATTGCCGCATAACCAGCAACAAGAATCAGTGGAAACATGCTTGAGACAAATTTCAGCATTGTGGAATAATCAGCAACAAGGAGCAATGGAAACATTTAATGTTTGAGACAAATTTAAGCAGTGTAGCATAACCAGCAACAAGGAGGAAATGGAAACATTTAATGCTTGAGACAAATTTCAGAACTGTGGAATAACCAGCAACATGGAGCAATGGAAACATTTAATGCCGGAGACAAACTTCAGTATTGTAGCATAACCAGCAACAAGGAGCAATGGAAACATTTGATGCTTGAGTCACATTTCAGCATTGTGGAATAACCAGCAACAAGGAGGGAATGGAAACATTTAATGCTTGAGATAAATTTCAGCATTGTAGCATAACCAGCAACAAGAAGCAGTGGAAACATTTAATGCTTGAGACAACTTTCAGCACTGTGGAATAACCAGCAACAAGGAGCAATGGAAACATTTAACGCTTGAGACAAACTTCAGTATTGTAGCATAACCAGCAACAAGGAGCAATGGAGACATTTAATGTTTGAGACAAATTTCAGCATTGTGGAATAACCAGCAACAAGGAGGGAATGGAAACATTTAATGCTTGAGACAGATTTCAGCATTGTAGCATAAAGAGCAACAAGAAGCAATGGAAACATTTGATGCTTGAGACAAATTTCAGCATTGTGGAATAACCATCAACAAGGAGCAATGGAAGCATTTAATGCTTGAGACAAACTTCAGTGTTGTAGCATAACCAGCAACGAGAAGCAATGGAGACATTTAATGTTTGAAACAAATTTCAGCATTGTGGGATAACCAGCAAGAAGGAGCAATGGAAACAATAAATGTTTGAGACAGATTTCAGCGTTGTAGCATAGCCAGAAACAAGGAACAATTCAAACATGTAACGCCCGAGACAAACTTCAGCATTGTAGCATAACCAGCAACAAACTTCAGCGTTGTAGCATAATCAGCAACAAGGAGGAAATGGAAATGTTTAAAGGTTGTGACAAACTTCAGCATTGTGGAATAACTAGCAACAAGGAGAAATGGAAACATTTAGTGCTTGAGACAAACTTCATTATTGTAACATAACCAGCAACAAGAAACAATGGAAACATTTAATGACTGCGACATATTTCAGCAACAAGGAGCAATGGAAACATTTAATGCTCGAGACAAACTTCAGTATTGTAGCATAACCAGCTACAAGAAGCAGTGGAAACATTTAATGCTTGAAACAGATTTCAGCATTCTGGAATAACCAGCAACAAGGAGCAATGGAAACATTTAACGTTCGAGACAGATTTCAACATTGTAGCATAAACAGCAACAGGGAGGAATGGAAAAATGTAACGCTCTAGACAAATTTCAGCATTGTATCATAACCAGTAACAAGAAGCAATGGAAACATTAAACACCCAAGACAAACTTCAGTATTGTAGCATGACCAGCAACAAGAGGCAATGAGAACAGTCAATGCTCGAGACAAATTTCAGCATTGCAGCATAACCAGCATCGATGGGCAATGGAAATATTTAATGCTCGAGACAAATCTCAGTATTGTAGCATAGCCAGCAACAAAGAGGGAATGGAAACATTAAATGCTTGAGACAAACTTCAGCACTGTAGCATAACCAGCAACGATGGGCAATTAAAACATTTAATGCCCGAGACAAATTTCAGCATTGCAGCATAACCAGCAATGAGGGGGAATGGAAGCATTTAACGCCTTAGACTAATTTCAGCATTGTAGCATAACCAGCAACTAGGGACAATGGAAACATTTAATGCCTGAAACAAATTTCAGCATTGTAGCATAACCAGCAACGAGGGGCAATGGAAGTATTTAACGCCTGAGATAAATTTCAGCGTTGTAGCATAACCAGCAACGACGGGCAATGGAAATATTTAACTCCCGAGACAAATTTCAGCATTGTAGCATAACCAGCAACGAGGGCAATGGATACATTTAACGCCCGAGGCAAATTTCAGCATTGCAGCACAACCAGCAACGAGGGGCAATGGAAATATTTAATGCTTGAGACAGATTTCACCATTGTAGCATAACCAGCAACGAGAGGCAATGGAAACATTTAACACCCGAGACTGACTTTAGCATTGTAGCATTACCAGCAACGAGAGGCAATGGAAACATTTAATGCCCAAGTCAAATTTCAGCATTGTAGCATAACGAAAACAAGGAGCAATAGAAATATTTAACAATCAAGCCTAATTTCAGCATTGTAGCATAACCAGCAACGAGTGGCAATGGAAAAATTTAGCCCCCGAGACAAATTTCAGTGTTACAACACAACCAGCAACTAGGGGCAATGGAAACATTTAATGCCCGAGACAAATTTCAGCACTGTATCATAACCAGCAACGAGGGGCAATATAAACAGTTAATGCTCGAGACAAATTTCAGCATTGAAGTATAACCAGCAACGAGGGGCAGTGTAAACATTTAAGGCCCGAGGCAAATTTCAGCATTGTAGCATAACCAGAAACGAGGGGCAATGGAAACATTTAATGCCCAAGACATATTTCAGCACTGTAACATAACCAACAGCAAGGGGCAATAGAAATATTTAACACTCAAGACAAATTTCAGCATTATAGCATAACCAGCAACGACGGGCAATGGAAACATTTAATGCCCGAGACAAATTTCAGCGTATTGTAGCATAACCAGCATCGAGGGGCAATGGGAACATTTAATGCCCGAGACAGGTTTCAGCATTGTAGCATAACCAGCAACGATGGGCAATATAAGTATTTAATGCTCGAGATCAATTTCAGCATTGCAGCATAACCAGAAACTAGGGGCAATTGAAACATTTAACGCCCGAGACAAATTTCAGCATTGCAACATAACCATCAACTAGGGGCAATGGAAATATTCAACACTCAAGACAAATTCCAATAAATTGCCATGCAGACATACACGGACCCGACGCAGAAAGAAACGTTTATGAGGATCGTAAAATGAAAATGATTCCCATGAAGGAACATAAATCGCAGCATGTTCAAAAACTCCCAAGTACCAGCCATAATTGCCTTGAACTTTTATCGTTAATGCTACGTTTTAAATGGGACAGGACATGGAACATTTATTTCAACGAATACGCATGATTGTCATTCTTGCGTATTTATATATCCCGTTTTGAAAATGAAGAGATATTTATCTGAATGAGGCTTGAAACCTCGCGCTGCAGAATCTTATATGACGAGGGATGAAGAACACGAATACAGTGTATAATAGGAAATGGCTTCCATTAAAAAAAAGTGTATATATTAGACAGTTGGGTGTATACAAATTACATAGTAGATGCAATATGAACAGTTAAATAAATTAATATACATAATATATATAAATATGTGTGTGTGTATGCTTGTAACAGTAGTCATATAAGAACAAATGTAACGAATAGGAACTCTCTACGTACAGTTGCGACTGAAGGACAAAGCCTTCCTATCCTCCCTCCCTCCCAAACCCAACCCTCCCTAACCCCAATACCCATCCCGGCTAGTGTGTTGGAAGAGCAATTAGTCTGTCGCTTTTTCTTTGCCGTTTCTTTGAGCTAATTATAAGTGATTGAGAGGGAAGGTTTAATGGGCAATTGGTCTCCTGTCTCGGTGGGATTTCTCGCTTTCTTGTGTTTGATGGCTGTCTATAGATTTTCTTCTCTCTCTCTCTCTCTCTCTCTCTCTCTCTCTCTCTCTCTCTCTCTCTCTCTCTCTCGCAGGTTTTGTAATAGATTGCTTCAAATGAGAAATGCGATGTGATCATATGATTAACGACAGTTCTGTATCATTGGTTAACAATAGATAAAGTTGTCTATTTTATAGCTGCCGTACGCTCCCAGTGCGGATTTTCCAAGTTTATTCTCTTTACTAAATTAGTCATCATTTAAGAAATATACGTAAAAAGCTTATAACACAAACACATGCACACATATATATGTATATATATGTGTGTGTGTGCATACGTATGTTTGTCTGGGTAAGTGCTCCAGTGCTACTTATTGGTCATTACGTGGATGGGTGACCGCACAAAATCACTATGTCGTCGGTTAGCAAACCTGCTTTGGCCGTCTGCTTGGAACAGAGTGCAAGGGCTAGCATCTTTGGGAACCATTTTCAAAGTCAAAGGACTACATATATATATATATATATATATATATATATATATATATATATATATATATATATATATATATATCTGGAGAATTAATAGACCTCTCTCTCTCTCTCTCTCTCTCTCTCTCTCTCTCTCTCTCTCTCTCTCTCTCTCTCTCTCTCTCGTCCAGGAAACACATCTTATTTCCGTTGCGGCAAATATTTTTCTCTCCTCGTCCGCGTTTTAGTTGGGCGCTTGCGATATGAAAGGAATTCTTTTTTTCCTTCACTATATTTTTGTCTTGTTAACCCCATCGCAACAGGCCTTCCAGAATGGAGTCTGGAAACACTCAGGCACGTTCACGCGACCCTTTCCGGTGTGTGTGTTCGTTCGTTCAGTAGTAACGCCGCGCGTATGAACACGATTTCATATTAAATCTCAGTTTGCGACAGGTTTCCAATAATCATGCTCCTAGGTCGCTGTCGGCCACATTTTTATTTTTTTCCTTCCATCATTAAAAAAAACCGCTGTTACCAGGTAGAGACTGCTTTGATGATCTGTCTCGTGCCGCCAGGTTGCTTCGCCGATAACTCAGTCAATATTCTAAAGACGGAAGGATACACTTGCCTAAATTAATTAACTTTTCGTGTCTCTCATTCTGTTAAGGATTTTCTACTCAATGAATGTCAGTCGTCTTATAATCTGGGAAACGGTATCTGTGAGAATCATTCGTATTTATTTAATAATGATTTTAGTTAATTTTGAAGTGTTTTCTCTTGAGACAGAACAATTTGGACTTCTTTCCAAAGAAGTATTTAGAGGAAAGAATTACACCATTGCATGGTAGAGATTCTTGTATACATGAATACGTTACTATATCTTCTTTCCGCTCTCTTTGTGAGTAATGAAATAAATTATTACTTCCATGCCCTTTATTTTCTCAAGAACAATCTCCATATATCCCTCTATTGATCTGACATTTCCCACATATAATCCCGTGTACTTCCTACATACCTGTTTCAACAGACTTGTGAGTCCATGTAAATACCATCCTTTCCTCGGCTACCTTGACTTAACTTCGAAGTCTTTCTTCCTCCGTTATCCATTTGACACATCATCAATATAGTTGTTTCTCATTCCCTCTTTCTGTAATACCATTCCTTTCCCTCCGTTTATTCCTCGACGAGTGAATTGTCTCCATCGATCTGCTCTTGCCATCATCATCCATCAACTGCAATTGAATATTTCATAGAAACGTCTCCACAGAGGGGCCTCTATTGTGGTTTCTTCATTTGTCTACTTTTGAGGGAGAATCCATTGTGTGGATTAGGCGAGTGTTTGGGATGGGGAACCGTTTCGAGAGTGAATGGACCCTGTTGTCAACGAAAATAGAATGATGTGGTGAGTTTTGTGTGATGGGATTCTGACCCTTTTCTCTCTCTTTCTCGCTCTCTGTCTCTCTCGTTTGCTTCTTCGATGTTGACAGCTGTGATAGTGATGGTGATGATGATGATGATTTTTCGTTAATGCATACGTTGTCTCGCCACCTTTTACTTAATATAATCTCTCTCTCTCTCTCTCTCTCTCTCTCTCTCTCTCTCTCTCTCTCTCTCTCTCTCTCCTTTGCTTCTTCGTTGTTGACATTGGTGATAGTGATAATGATGTTAATTTTCCATTACCGTATACGTTGCCTCCTTATCTATCTCTCTCTCTCTCTCTCTCTCTCTCTCTCTCTCTCTCTCTCTCTCTCTCTCTCTCTCTCTCTCATTAATGCAGACTTCCGCTTATATAATTATATGTAATTTATATTCCTTTGCTCACGGATAACAGATGGCCCTTAGTGCATAGTAAGGGGTTTCCGTGTATAATGAAATAAATTGATTCGTGGGATTATCCTTTTCTTCTGCGTACTGCCATTTGTTTAACGCTGGCGTTATCTTTTCATTCAAGTTTTCGAGGTGTGTCTCTCTTATGTCTCTGGTTGTACTGTTGAGTAGTTTATCATTTTATTGAATATTTTACAAAGTAGTTGTGAAAGATGAACGACTATAATTTAAGAGAAAGAATGGACTTTTGCTCCTGCATTCTCGTAAAGTACTGAGAATCCAAGCTCTGTCGCTTTCGTTTTTCATGTTTTATATGTTCATAATTCATTTTTATAGTCTTCACCATAATCTACTTTTTTCTGGTGCAGTGACGAATAGGTCTTTTTTGAATCCTTCATTCTTATCATTAATTTTAACCATATTATTATGTCTGGTGTCATCTAGTATATATATATATATGTATATATATAAATACATACACACGTATATACATTATATATATATATATATATATATATATATATATATATATATATTAAATATATATATTAGTGTTATGATATTTCCCCTATGGTTGTCGAACAGTTTTCCTTCCAAGCGCGTCCCGTCATTTCTCCGCTAACCACCCCTGTCAGGAACAGAAGCTTGATTGATTGGTTCCTTCCAGTGTCATATAACCTGTGTAAACTCCCTGACCAAGAATAATGCCTTTGTTCTGAAGGGATGCTTACTAAGCGTCTATCAGGTCAGCAGTGGTAGCATTTTTGTTGTCTTATTCCTGCCCGTATGTGGGTCAGTTACACGGATGATAACAATGATTGGAAAGGTTTTGTATAAAGACTTGGGTCGGTGTTAAGAGAAACTGCCAATGCAGTAGGAACAGCAGGATCAGTAGAAGGTATATTAATTATGATAATTTTAATATTGATATCAAATTACGCCACTTCGAAGATTGTGTTGCTCATCTGTGATGTACTTAATGGAATGCTGATTTTTGTCCTTTGTGATAAATGGGGAGAGAAATTCCCATAGCACCCAAAAAACGAAGAAAAAAAGGAAAGAAAGAAATATTGAAGCAGAGAGCCTTCGGACATATATGCCTATTTTAGAGAGGCTGAGAATGTCTACCTTATTTCAGCAGAATTCCTCTGGTTTTGTCGTTCCTTGCGGCGCAAGATTTAAAGTGTTACGTAAAAGCATTATTTGGTTCTGTATAGCATGAAAAAATAGATTCTTGTACTTATTTTTTTTTTTCCCTAAAACAGAGTATATGGCAGAACACGCCGAGTGTTTTTACCTCTCCTTGTTTTTGTTATGAATTTGTAAAATGCTATGCGTAATCCTTATTCGGAAGTGGAGAAAAGCTCATTAAACGTGAGTTACTATGAAGAGATATTTCAAAATACTTGTGGAACCCCCTCTGAGTATACTGTATTTCTACGAATGTATTAATTAAGATGTAGACGAGCTCTTAGGTTTTGATAGTTTGCCCTGTTTTATTCGAATGTGAATAAATCATGAGCAAGGCCAAGACTGGTTTGATGATGAGTCTTAATATATATATATGTATATATATATAAATTTATATATATACATATATATATATATATATATATATATATATATATATATATATATATATATATATATATGTATATATATATATATATATATATATATATATATATATATATATACATATATATATATACACACACACACACACACACACACACACACACACACACACACACACACACACACGTGGGGATCACAGTATTTATGGAGAGAGAGAAATAGAGAAAGTGTTCATATTTGTGTGGAGGAAACACAGGGTGGAATCCGTGCTATTGATAGAAGACCTTTCCTTGCTTCAAAATTTAATGACGTAGATATAAAGCTTGTGCCTTATCGCGTAAGTTAAAATCTCTGAATTGAAAACTTTGTTTAAAGGCTTCAGTTAATGGGAAGTTGTTGGATTTTTCTTCTACTTTTTTTTTTTGCCATTAACAGCGCTGATGCTCGAAATCTTTGTTTAAAGCAAAATCGATTTCCTGTTGTTTGACAGTTGTGTTGCCTATAGGATACATACGCACACATATATATATATATATATATATATATATATATATATATATATATATATATATATATATATATATATATGTGCGTGTGTGCACAGTACACAATACCTGTCATGATATTCACGTTATTTATCATGATACATCATGTCTTTTTCCTCCTCCTTCTGGTCTTTCCTTCGTCACGAAACTGCTGTAAGGAATATGAAAAAGATTTTGAAATATCCATAGTTACTTTTACTTCCCTATGGAATCAACTGCTGTCCGGTCGCGTAAGACTTCCTCCTCTTCGGGCAACTCTGTAAAAACTTTGCCAAACCCAGCTTACAAAATGATTTCTGTATACCAAAATTACATGCATATTCATAGGGGGAAAACTTCTCCGCTGCCAAAACAGTCGAGTTGGAAAGTTTTCCCCTTGCTCTTTTCGCGTGATGCGTGAGATTGGAGTGGTAGGAAAAGTAAACAGCAAATATACGAGTAGGAAAAATAAACAGGAAAATAGACTCGATAGGATCTTTCGACACTCCTGATAGTCGCTAAGATGCGGGCTCGAACTGAGGCTGGGGGAAAGAGTTATGGTAATGACGTTGTCAAGGAAAAGATCTGAAGGAAGACAGGACCAGAGAGAGAGAGAGAGGGAGTTAGTGAGTGAATTTGTTGAAAGCCCTGATAAAAAAGAAATGTTGGAAAATGCAGGAAATTAGAGAAAATGTAGATACAGAAATGATTTCCCAATAACAAAAAATTAGAGCTAAATAGAGGGAAAGGAAAAGTCACATCAGCTGTGAAATATTAGTCAGGAAAAACTTGTCGTAGTAGGTTAAAAGAACAAGCAATTGAATAAGTAAAACAGGACGGAAATCCCTCTCCAGAGGAAAGAATGTCACGAAATTCATCCATGTCAACAGGGTATTTACAACCCCATGCGTTGTCTGTGGTACGCCTAAAAACATTGCCTTGACATATACTTGGCGACGTCTCTATACCCATCGTCCATTGAAAGGCAGCAGCAAGGTTGTCTGTCTGAAGCTGTAACAACAATAAAAACTTCTGCCATTTTCTAAATCCCATATTTTGCTGAAAGTCTTCTGCCGCAATTGCAGAGGGATTGATTGGCTGTCCTGATATAATCAAATCAGTCTTGCGCTTGCATTCTCTCTCTCTCTCTCTCTCTCTCTCTCTCTCTCTCTCTCTCTCTCTCTCTCTCTCTCTTCCCCGGGCGTAGTGATCTTTGGGTTTAAGAATCTACCATACCAATATCCGTATATATTTCATATATTCCAAAGAGAGCCTTCAAAGAATATACGATTGAGAGAGAACTTGATTCATGATAAACTTGCGTAATATATATCAATTCTTATATGGTTTTGTTTTTTGTCTGTGCATATCGTATTTTCTTTTTATTTAACTTTGTATCTTCGCATAATAAAGATATTTACTGACTCCAGTAGGCCACTTCTTGTGTAATTTCGTTTACTGTAAGTAAAAACTTAAACTCTATTATCACTTTTCTCCCTTTTTCCAAATACTATTTTAATCATTATTGCGTTGACAGACAGTTCTTGTTCAAATGAGTCGTCCGTGGAACATCAAGCTGGCAGCCTCTCTTTTTCTTTCTTTCCCCTTATAATCCAAGGGCTGTGGAATGTATATGTTGGTCTAGCTCTTGAGTACTTTTTTTTTTTTTTTTTTTTTTTTTTTTTTTTGCTCCTTTTAGGAGTAGCCTTTTTTATCCTTCACCTTCTTTTTTAGTCTTTTTTAGTAGGAATGGGCGAACTCCTCAGCCTCTTCGCAAAAAAAAAACGCAAACTTCTTCCATTTTCCCATTTCACAGCGATTTCATTATACTTGCTCTCGTCCTCTTCGTAAAATAAAGAGGAACGTTTATATACACCACTTATTATCTTTATTTTTCGCACATGACTAGGCTAGAATAGGCCACAGGGTTGCCCGTCCAATCTTTTGCCACTTGACAAAAGTAAAATAAAGACAACATTTTACAGGGTCTTCATGGCCTCCAGACCAGATGCAAATCTACCCTCGAGCTCCATCCGTAGGAATCCCCGTTTGTTTTTCCCAGGCTCATAACGATTGCATGAACGCCAAATCCGGTCTCAGATTTTTTTTTTTTTTTTTCAAATCTTGACAGATGGAACCCAGCTGTAATAGTTCTTGTAAGAGATAACAGATGGCGCGTGCTCCTGCCGATTTTCTTGGAGCTTTTGCAACATGTTTGTGTGTTTCTTTGTTTCGAATTTTGCTCATTCTCAGCGTGCGGAATTATGTAGCTGAATGCGTATGACAAGGGGAATTATTATTATTATTATTATTATTATTATTATTATTATTATTATTATTATCGTTACGGTTCAGGACTGCGAAAGAGTTATTAGAGTTGCGTTCGTCAGCAGTTGTTCGAGATTATTAAAATGTTGCATCCTTTTCATTCGTGAACGCTCGGCAAGTAAAGATAGCAGAGTTAATGAAATTGTAGTAAAGAACTGTTCGTTTCTGAAATTTTTCCATTAGTGCAATTACAGAAATATGTAATAAGCCAAAGAATGTTCATTGCAGAACGACAAAAATGAATTTTGACATCTTTGAATGACGAGGTGTTTTAGACCACAATGTTATCCATTACAGTGTTTCTTTAACGGAACGCTGTTGATACCAGGAAAGTTCCATTTTTCTCTGTTGCTTCGTTTGAATTATTATAACATTGACTCTTTGATATGAAGTCTAATTTACAGTTAAAAATGAACCTTTGATATGAAGCCTAATTTACAGTTAAAAATGAACCTTTGATATGAAGTCTAATTTACAGTTAAAAATGAACCTTTGATATGAAGTCTAATTTACAGTTAAAAATGAACCAATGAATTGTAATTATTGTTTGTTCCATCCAAGTTTCAACTCTGCCTGTATAATGACCAGCATGGGTCTTTATATGAGAACATTCTTTCTCAGTCAGTATCGCATTAAGAAATGTAAGATATGGAAAACATATCTATGCTTTTTATATGTATTTTTATGTTTAAGAAATGTTACAGTGTTGGAGCCACAGCGCTACCGTGGCTTTATAATTGTTTAATTACGGACAGTATTTTCCTTTCTTTATTTCTTCACACATGGACATTATTTTTCATCATGATAATTTTTTCAGACTGCGTTATTTTCTTCTGATAATTTTTTTCACAAGGACTTTTAGTTCCTTTGATTATTTTTTTCTTGTGGCGATTACATTCCTGTATGTATTTTTTATATTAAAGGAATGAATTCCCCTCGTTAAATATGTCACGTAAGGTCGTTACTTTTCTTTGTTTGTTTATCTACATTCAAGACTTATTTCTTTTCCTTGTTGTGTGGGTCGCGCCCACATTTCCGCATTGGTCAAAACTAGATCCCATAAACGCATTTACATTCTACGACGACACAACTAGAAAAACATGAGAGAGAGAGAGAGAGAGAGAGAGAGAGAGAGAGAGAGAGAGAGAGAAAGGAAAACAAGGGGCGCCTTTTATATCCAGCCAGAGAGAAAATTCCTTGGCGAAAACGATGACGATAATGATATTACTATTATTTTGAGCGAAGGACATGCCGGCGCCTTGCTCGCTTATGTCAGCCTGCAAGACAAAGTTAAGGGAAGGGGAAAGGAAGGAGGCCAAGTATGGCTCGAACGGAAAGGAAATGTTAATTGGAAGGGGAAAGTTATTTGCGATATGGAACGACGTCCTCAAAAGAGGTGGTTCTTCGTCTTCGTATTTTTTCATCGTATGTCTATTGACTTGGAATCGCCAGTCTCTCTCTCTCTCTCTCTCTCTCTCTCTCTCTCTCTCAAGATAAAATTTCTAATTTAAAATACGATTGACTACGAATAATAAAACAGTGTTTAACGCACAGCGGTACATTTTTTTTAATGGAAGAACAATTACTGTTGAGCAAAACAACGTATTAAGGTCAAGGATTATTTTATGCAAAATGCTGGACATTTTTAGCGAAGGGACCTTTGATTATTTCTGCAAATATATTGCGAACAGAAGAAAACATTTTCTCACCTTTTCTCCTAGTGATGCGATTGGTTTACCCTGGGACTCTAAATAAGAGGAGAGAGAGAGGGAGAGAGCATAGAAATTAATGGTGAAGAAATCGAAGAAACAGGAAAATAAATTATTCTGGGATATAGGAAGGGAAAGATCAGATATAGAGAAAATGAATAGTAATGTAAATAGATCCTTGTTCTTTAGTTAGTGCCTGTATTCTGTCTTACAGTGTTAGGTATTTGAAATGTTGCAATGTGTGTTATTAATATTTGTATTGATGTTAATTACAGATTTTTTGTGGCTAAACTTCAGCGGTGTTAGGGTGTATGAAAAATATAGAAATTAAATTCGGATAGGAACCATCCCAGATAAATGTGGTTACTCGATTATTATTATCACTGGTTAATGGCAGCGTCTCCTCTGCCCGTCCGTAGTGATTCGGCTGATATCAAACCCTTTGAATCTTTTTGTGATATGAAGAAGACGATCACAAGAACCCCTTGTCATTTCCTGGTCATTTCGGTAATCGCTTCTCTCTCTCTCTCTCTCTCTCTCTCTCTCTCTCTCTCTCTCTCTCTCTCTCTCTCTGATCCTATCCCTTCTAAGGGCAAGAAACCATCCGCCCCTCTTTGTTCCTTTTATTTCGCCTCTCCATCATCACTCATGTACCTGACTAATGATGGTGGTAGTGGTGATGATGAAGTGGATGACGCCCCTCATTATTTGCTGATTTATTATGGTGATGAGCCGTGGGAGGCATCTTTATTCATCACTGTGAGGCCTTCCCACATTTTTATTCATAATTCATCTTTACTCTCGCATAGAAGAGATTCCAAAATTTCAACGTGAAAGAGATTCAGAACTTTTATTATGCCCAGAAAAAGTTCGGTATCTTTGTCATAAGGAGGTTCAGCGCTTTACTCATTCAAGATTTTACACTTGCATAAAAGGTTTTGTTTAATTTTACATTTCTCTGAAGTGCTTTCGGCGACTAAATCATTTATCTTTAAAGAGGTGAATACGAGGCTTTCCTTAAGGGATTCGCAACGTTACAGTTTGTTAAAGTTATTTCACTGCTGTATCAAGTACTTCTCTATTTGTTAACGAGATTCAGCAACTTTTTACTTGTTTACTTAATAAGAGAAGAACAAGCAACTATACCTTAAATAAGAAATATAGTAACAGTGCTTATAAAAGTATTGATTATTTGTTAAAGAGGCATGAGATTTTTACATGAAGAAATTCGTGAACTTTGCCGTGAATGTAGACACTTGTTTTCGTCCTTTGTATAATTAGGCACTAGACTGTGATTAGAGAATCAGCAGTTTTCTCGAACATCGATGCAAGGTTGATTTAATATCATATAGACTTATTTTTTTTTGTGTGTGTTGCAGTGTAACATGTAGCCGAACGACTGCAACAGGACATAACCAAAGATAAAAGTATCATTAATGTTCAGTTTGTAACTTCTCTTAACCGTGGGGTTTTTCGTGTAAATTAACTTAGAAAAGCTTATATTTATTCTCTGTATTCATGGAAAAGATAACATGATCAATTTCAGCTTGAAGCTTTTTCATCTGGTCGCAGGCTGTTTGATGTTGTCCTGTCCCCTTCCCCAAAAAGAAATAATTCCCATCACGTTACCAAAATCTCATCCTGAAAAAAAGAAGTCGGTAGAAAAGGCTTTGGTAAGATAAATGTAAAACAAAGTTTCAAACTGAGCAATTTCGCCGCCGAGTTCAGTAGTGTGTATTTGAAAATGCATTATTTATTCTCACCCAGAGTGCAATGCATTGAGTGGCAATGGAAGAAGAAATTGCTTCACGGCCAGTGCTTCTCGAATTGTAGTGGAACAATTTGCTTTCGTTCACAAGTTTCTGATTTCAGACTTTGCTTTTTGGTGCTGCATATTTCATTTCTTTATGGCTATTTGAATTCCATGTTTGTCACACACGTGGTTTTATATATATGTATAATATATATATATATATATATATATATATATATATATATATATATATATATATATATATATATATATATATATATATATATATATATATATATATATATATATATATATATATATATGTGTGTGTGTGTGTGTGTGTATATATATATATATATATATATATATATATATATATATATATATGTATATATATATATATATATATATATATATATATATATATATATATATATATATATGTGTGTGTGTGTGTGTGTATATATATATATATATATATATATATATATATATGTATATATATATATATATATATATATGTATATATATATATATATATATATATATATATATATATATATATATATATATATATATATATATATATATATATATATATATATATATATATATATATATATATTGCTGCGAATGTTAAGGGGGTACTTGCTTGACTCTGGGCGGCAACGGATAACACATGGGAGTTCCTTTTATTTATCACACATCTGACTCAATATTATGATAATTCGTAGACAAAACAAAGGAAATCTATGGCTTAGGGCCTTCTTCATGTGAGGGAGTCACGTAAATTCAAGGGTTCTCTTAATTAATTATATTTACATAACACAGATCAGAAGAATGACGAATTACTGGCCGATAATAATAAGGACTGCGTAAATGAATGAATTCTACACAGGATAAATATTCTCGCTGGTGATGTCTTCATAACCGGAACATCGCAGAAGGGGTAGAAAGGAAATTGCACATGGGATAGAGCTGAGAGATTCCACAGTTGAGGAATATCTGCAAACATGCAAGACGATGTATTTACAGGAATAATAAGGTGCTCAAAAGGTAAACTGAGGAATGCACAGATGGTGCCAGAAAACACAGTTCAACACTAAATGTAATTACATTAACACTGAATGCTCCAGCACAAATTACTGAGGGTGATCGCACAATGAAAAAAATATATGAAAATTTAGGCAGAGAAATAACAGGAATTGTGACTGACTAAGAAACTTATTTCCATTATATTACCTTCATCTAGATGACGGTGTTCTCTTCAATAGGGCGCTGGCGAGGAAGGAGGGAATTATAATGCCACTATAAAGATTCTGGTTTGAGCCTCGGGGTCGAGCTCGTGGTAGGTTCAAAGGGCAGGCAATGTTAAGGACATCTGAGCTCTTCTGCGTCGGGCGTGCGTCTCTCCCGATTTTCCGTTGCCTCACCTATAAGTAACCTTGGGAATTACATCGAGCATCTCCGGTAGATGGCGCAAGGGTCAATGTTCGTCACGTTTTCTATGGTGATCACATGGTCGCACAATAACCCTCGTGTTCAGTATGGGGGCGCCAGCTTTCTCTTTTATGGGTGGGCTCCTCCTTGGCCCTGCGTGATGCCAAGATGGTCAACTGAAAATAAGTCCTTAGGCAGTCATTGTGAACAGAGAAGAGGATCAGGCTTAATTAAGCATTTTGGGGAATGAAGGAGAGGGTTTATGAAAGGGGCGAGTGGGAACCTCAGTTCTAGTAGTTAATGAGGGACATTAATTTTTATTTCTTCTTCAGCTACCTTGCAAATGTAAAAATGGGTGAGGTTGCGAGAAAACGGCCCTAGTCGTTGCAATATATATATATATATATATATATATATATATATATATATATATATATATATATATATATATACACACACACACACACACACACTAATCCCTTGTCCATATTAGGGTGACTGTTCTATATGAAAACAAGACAATAGCGGCTAGTAGCCGGTCTATTCTTAGAACTTCTTGATCTGGAATGAGTCTGTTTATTTGCAAAGTTCCAAATCATTTTCGTCCTTTCTGATTATTAATCAAAGATAGAGACAAAAGAAACAATTGAGTTCTTTGAAAAAAAATATCTGATGTTGAGTCACCTAACAGTACTGCAGTCAGACCACTGGCATTGAATACATTCATTTATTGTCATAAAACTTCAACATTTTCTTCTCTCTTCTTCCTCGTTTCATTTGGTGTCTTCCCTCGTCCTTTTTCTGGTTGCAGATTTTCCCCCTCACTCCTTTTTAATTATTACCGGTACTTTTTTTAGAACCATTCCCTCTCCTTCTCTTACCTTTTCGCTCTTTACTCTTCATTACCAAGTCAAACCTCGCTGCTGTTTCCAACAACTGTACTTTTGCTCTTGTGTTTGCATTGCATATTATTCGTCGTGGTTGTGTCTCTGCGTCTCCCCTCAGATGGAATAAGTCAATCTCCCTTCGTCTAGATTAAGTCAGTCTCCCCTCGAGTAGAATCATTTTGTCAATCCTCTTTATGGTCATATTTTCCCCTTTCACCTTCGATTTCCTGTCCTCTGCGTCCTTTCCATATCTGTGTGTATATAGCAACCTCTTCTCTTTCTAGTCTGTGTTTAGTTTTTTTGTGATTTTTCTCATCTTTTCGTAAATTCTTTATTTTTCGTTATTTATTTTTCGAAGTTTTTCTCTGTAATTATCAACACCTCAATTACTTCCTGTTGCTTTTTGTAATTTTGATCGATTTTCCTCTTCATAGATGATCATATCCATCCTATTCTTACGTTACATTTTCCTTCATAATGGGTGCTGATATTCTTTTCCCACGGATATTAACGGGACAGTTTTAAGTAATGGCTCTAGCATTAATTTCTATGGATTTTTTAGAATCCCCCTTATTTTTCTTTGCTTAGATCTTTCTTTACCGGAGTGGATGTTAAAGGTAGCCGTCTCTTCTTTTTCTTCTCTCTGTGTCCTCTTGAAGATATAATTGAAATTTTTTACCACGCTTGAGTTTTTCTTTATAAGTTCGAATGTGGCGAAGATGTCACTACGTAAGAGGAAAATTTGGAGGTAATATTTTTCCCAACTTTCTGATAGTTGTTTTTCTTGTTGTTGACACCATTGCCTTTGTTTGTTTTTGTTCCCATGACTGAAGATTGTATGGCGATCATATTTTGAACGACGATAATCTTATTAATTAATGAAGCTGGTGTTGTGTTTTATTCACAGCAATATGATTTCTTTAAAATTAGTTATTTGTTTCACGTGGGTTGTTCTAACGCTTAGAATCTGGCTTAATATGGGAGGATAAGGTCAGTCTGTACAAGCAGTAATCACTAAGTTCATGCTGATATTTCTGTCATTAGCCCCTCCAGTGAAGCTGGCAGGCGATTCTGCTGTCACTTGTTTGTTTGTATTTATGTTCGTTTGTTACGAGAATGTCTGAAGATAAATTCTCGTGTGACCTTCTTAATCGGGGGCATTAGACGATTTTTTGCCATGGAAACCATCTCGCCCATTATGGAAGCTAAGCATTGTTTGAACGCCTCTTGGTTTACCAGGATATGCTTTCAAGTTTCAAAGAAAAAGGTCAGAATATTACCTTAATACGATAGAACTAATGGAAATTGATGAATCTGTATCATATTATATGTACAGTATATCTGACTGCATCAGGTGACCGAAAGTTCAGCGTTCAAATATTGGCTGCTTGGTTAGTTTGTATTTATTGGGAGGATCTTGCGTGGCCTGGGAATGTTATGCACTCCAACGTATGTTGTAATCGTTTAAGAAAAAAGGAAGCCTTTACCAACAAAAGAAATTATCACCCCGGTATTGCGTACTCATAATTTCAAGATATAACCTCTCTCTCTCTCTCTCTCTCTCTCTCTCTCTCTCTCTCTCTCTCTCTCTCTCTCTCTCTCAAACTTGTCTCGTTAATGCTGCCTTTTATCTTGTAGTCACTTAAACAAAAATTGGAGTTTCTGCAGTCGCAGGTCTCCAAGGACAGTTAATCAAGCAAGAGGTACATATGATCTTGCATGGCGACCTAATTAGGACCTTTGTTTAACAGAACGATATAATTCTCCCTCGTTTTTGAGGTTTAAATTCATACTCACCGGTTTATCACCTGACTTCCTGAAATTCTCATTAAAGGTATAAGTACCTTTGTTAGGTTTCGTAACCATTGACAGATGGTAACCGTATTTATTTTTATCGCACCTGAGGCCAGATGAATTCATTTGTTCGGATTTGCTGTATCTTCTGTGAATTGTCACTGGAGCAGAAGCAGTTTTGTTTGTGAATTGAGACTAGGATAAATTGTGATTCTTCTGCTTCGTCATGTCTCTTTCTTAAGTGGCCTGTTCTTGGTTTACTTCACTGCACTCACCTCGGATACGGACAACTGCCATTAAGTGGTATTTTGCACTGCCTTCTCTCAATCTCCTTTTATTAGACCTGTCCCACATCTCGTTCACTTCAGAGTGCAGAATTCTATGGTTCTTTGCACTTTGCCTGATCATTTTTATAAATTACATCATTTCCTCGAGTTTCCTATACTCTGGAAACCTCCTGCTTCTCAAAATGGTATCAGTTGCCCGCGTCTTGTAATAAAACCATCCTCGATAACACTCTTGCGCACATTTGTCCTGACTTTTTCAAGATTTTGCCGGACCAAATCCATTCACTGAGGCTTTTGCTTATTCATCTCACTTTATTTTCATTCACACCTGATGTTCGTACCTTCATTAGTCATTAGGGTTCGGAAATGATTCTTTGGGAACTTCTTGTTACCTGCGATCTATCCAGTCTTTGCTACTTGCTGCATTTTCTTATTTCTGCAACATGTTTTCTTTCATTTTTCGTATGGTTTTAGTAGAAGGGTTTAAAGTGGCAGAGGGCTCGCATCTCATTCCTGAGTGGTGAGTTGGAGAATTCAAAACTATATATATATATATATATATATATATATATATATATATATATATATATATATATATATATATATATATATATGTGTGTGTGTGTGTGTGTGTGTGTGTGTGTGTTTGTGTATACATATATATACATGCATATATGTATAATATATATATTATATATATACATACTGTATGTGTGTGTATGTGTGTCTACGCTTATCTGTGCGTTACATATTACTGAATTACTGACAAAATCAGTTGTTAGATGTGTGGCAGTGATTACTGTGTAAGTTATCAAGCATACTGAACATACGCTTTTATGAACTTCATATCAAGCATCTGCAGAATAGGATATCTGTATATGGAGTATGTCAAATTCTCTCTCTCTCTCTCTCTCTCTCTCTCTCTCTCTCTCTCTCTCTCTCTCTCTCTCTCTCTCTCTTATCGTTAGCCAAGGGTTGACATCACAGGTTGTGTGGTTCTACCGAGCTTAATATAACTAAATAGACATCTTGGAATAAACAGCAGTCACGAATAACGGTATTGATAGTCTCATTAGTTCATTAATGCATAAATGAAAGAGGAGGGCGATGGCCATAACTCCTGTTAGGTAAAGGCCTATTAAACCGTAAGTTAAAGAGAATTTCGATAATCAGTGTTGCTTATGTTTTGCTTGCGTGCGTGTAAGAGAGAGATAGTGAGTGAGTTAAAGCATATACGAACAGCCACTCCATGCCAACTTGAATGCGGAAGACTATGCAAGGACTTCGCTTGCAATTTCCTTCTGCAAGAACCGTATTGCACAGCGCAGCTTTCAAAGGAGACTTCCTCTACCTGAAGCACTTTGCAGAAGCCTTTTTCTTTTTATCTCTGGGAATGTTTTTTTGCCCTAACGAAGTTGTTTTCTTTCGCCTTTTGCTTGCATGCTCGTCGTTTTATTTATAGACTTTCTTGTCACAGGGCCCGTTTTACTTCCTGTTTGCTGATTTTGGATCCTGATTCTTCTCTCAGTTCGATTTCCATCCTTTTGAAGTCTTGCTAAGACAGCTGGTTTCCCTCCTTTTCAGTTTTATGTAAAAGAAAACTATTGAGATGGCTTTGTCTGTCCATCTGCACTTTTTCTGTCCGACCTCAGATCTTAAAAACTACTGAGGCTAGAGGACTGCAAATTGGTATGTTGATCATCCACCTTCCAGTCATCAAACATACCAAATTGCAGCCCTCTAACCTCAGTAGTTTTTATTTTATTCAAGGTTAAGGTTAGCCATGGTTCGTGCGTCTGGCACCGTTAGAGGTGCCAGCCGCCGACTCATCTTCTCTTGACCGCATCTGAGGAGCAGCTGAGCGCTGCCCGGTCGTGGCTGAGAGTTTCACACTGCAGCACATCGAGAGTTTCATACACATGTGAATTTAGTTGTTAATTTTTTTGTTGGGGCGACTTTCTGCAGTTCTTATACGTTTTTAACCAACTTTTAAAAAAAATGTTTTTGAGTATTAGTAGATTTTTCCTCATATTTATGAAAAAATTTTTAACAACAACGTGTATGGTGCTTAGGTACTTAATGACGACTGTGGTAGGAATTGGTTTTTAGATAATAAGGATTGAATTAATCTACTTTTTACTACAGGACAATTTAAGTCTCGTTGTCTAGCTGCATTGAGTTATATAAATAACAATTGCATTGTTGACGGTAGGAATGACTGAGGAAATACTTGGACTGTAAACCTTATCTTAATCTTGTTTTTTTAGTGAGATATTTAAGAGACCGTGAATGCTGTCTCAGTCTCTTCAGTATCTCACTAAAAAACGATGTTAAGGTTCATTGCTGAATCATCCTCGGTGACGTTAGAATTTCTCTTTAAACATGGGAAAAAAAAGTCCCAAGAAACATATCGTGAAGTATAGTTCCGGGGATCGTTTGTATTCGTTGATGCTCAGTTCGAATGATTCATTTCCTGGCTGGGCAGTCAGCCTCTTTCGTCATTGTCATATTATTTTCCATGGACGTCCCCAGGGTCATTAAGACATTACCACGAGGAGGGTAAGACATTTGATTGGTATAGAGACTTGAAAGAGAGTATTTTTGGGCAACATCAAAGAAAGTTGTGGCAGGGGTGGAGGAATATGATGCAATTTGCTCAATGTTCAAATTGTAATTACAATTTCAGTGGAATGTAATTTAATTTATACTAAAATAGAATGGTGTCTTTTATATATATTTTTTGATCTCGGCATGCAAAGTCGTTTGAGAATAATTTATTCTAGGACAACATTCTTAATAGAGCTGTTGAAGGAACTACTGAGGGATTCAGAACCGATGAAGCACGGTTTTTCAGCAACAACTTTTTATCAAAGCATCGGATAAAGCTGAAAGTTGGCAAGTGTATATTTTATAACCCTACCTAATTTTTGCAAGTATTATTTAGAGCCTAAGTTCGATAGTTTTGATATTTATAGAGTAAAATGAAGTCACCGATGCCGGGACCGAGAAAATCACAGACAAGGATTCTAAAACAATTCGTGACGTAAACATATGACGTCATAAGGCTCCGCCCATCCACCAGGTAGGCGGTGAATGGATATGCTTAAATGCTTAAAGAATTTAGGCTTCGACAAATTCGATAATGGCCAGCAGGATATGGAATTGTCCCCGTGGTTGCAAGACTGCATTTGTGCTACGGCTTACCACTTTGTATTGAAGCGAGAAGACCTGTGGCAAGATTTACTCTAGTGTGAATAGGTAATTATTTCTATGGTGGGTAATGGTTACTTGGCCGCCCCAAAAGTGCGGGCAGGAGCTGTTAGACAACACGTCATTTTGAGGAAGAGTACTTGAAATCGGACATTATCCATGAGAGCGTGGGACCAGTCATTATTGATCTCGCTAGCGACGATGAAAACGTGGATGATGACCTCCTCCTCGAGTGACGACGACGAAGACATTTTGTAAATTAATTATGTATAGTGTTAGATGTTTTATTTGTACCTCTAAAACATATCTATTAAAACACAGTGATTATAACAATATGTTCCTCATTCAAACTGATTTCAATATATTTTCCTTTCCATGCATATCAATATAAATCGTGTTACATTTGATTGATATTGAAGCAGGTAAATAATAGCTTGAGCTTGCCCTCAAAATCTTGACTCCTACCAGTACCTTTTATTTGCAGCGAGTATACAAGCGCTGTTTAGGGTGTTGTATGATATAAATAAAAAACCAAGAAAAATAACAATGGGTTACATTAACTGAAGTAAAACAATGGCGTTGACTTTACAACTCTAACAATTGAGGGAAATGAGGCATCATTGCTTTTCATTTAAATTCTACTTCTAGTGACCGCTCCTGACATGCTGCAAACAGAAGGCTATAGTGTCAAAACCTGAGATAAACAAAATGGATTGTCTTTTTGTATTCCCGCCCTGAATAGATGTAGATCTAACAAATGAGCTATAGACTGGTTCATTATGTGGATGAACTACTTGCACTGAATTATTTGTAAAGTAGAAACAATACGAATATCAAGAAAATGGAAGAAATCCAAGCTAACAACTTAGTCCTAACAACTGCTGTGGAAGTTGCAATGAAACCTCCACAAAATAATAATAATAATAATAATAATAATAATAATAATAATAATAATAATAATAATAAAATTATTGAGAATGATAATGCTATCAAGGGACGATGACAAATCCTGCTCGCCATCATTGATATCGCTGAAGCCTTGTATGGGTATTAAAAAGGCCAAGAGAGACAAGGTCTACCCAATTGGATGTCGTTGCCTCCTGCCTGGAGTAACTATGTAGGCGATGACATATCTTCGAGGTACATGCTCATTGCGGCAATTCACCTGCTGATGCAATAAGGAAGTAGACAAAGCTCCACCTACATGGGATATTTGGGGAAAGTGAGCAAACCTTCCCTTTCTCTTGGTCTTGGGTGCTAATATCAATTAGTGAATATGCCATCGCCAAGTGGGCAGAGCCACAGTGAAGAGACGTTTTCCCCATATGTAAACTTCTCTTCACTGTGGGTGGAGCCTTATGGTGACGTCATAGGTTAACGTCATTATTGTGTTCAAAACCCTTACCTGCGATTTTGATGGCTCTGGCATAGGAAACCCACTTTTACTCTGGTAAGTACCAGAACTATTGAACTTAGGTAGTAAATAACACTTGCAATAATTAGATAGGGTTATAAAATATACACTTGCCAACTTTCACCTTTATCCGATGCTTTGATAAAAAGGTGTTGCCGAAAAACCGTGTTTCATCGGCTCTGAATCCCTTAGTAGGTCCTGAGAATAGCTCGAAAATACAATCTTCTCTTTTGTAGGTGAAGGGTCTCTTTAGCACCTTGCAGGGAATCTTGAATGATATCCTCTTCGGGGATCTTATAGTTCATCTCATCGTAGAATTTTACCCCAAACTTCCCTCAGAAAAGTTTGTTTGTTTCTTTTTTTATTTTTATGAACTCATTTCGTCCTTGCGACTTTTGAATTTTCTCAGCCACTTTTACGTTTTGTTACTTTATATATATATATATATATATATATATATATATATATATATATATATATATATATATATATATATATATATATATATATATATATATATATATATATAACAGTATTACCACTTTAGAAGACGTCTTTGTCATTATCAAAATCATCGTTTTTATTATTATTGTTAACATTATTATGGTTATGAGGAGATGAAGTTACGATCAAACTTCATCTCTTCCCAGCCTGAGATGACGTGACCTCAGGTCGTCTTCGACGCTTATTAGTACTTTGGCCGTAATGAGCATCCGACTTTAACGCCTTGACTGCCTCTCGAGTTTCATTTATTTGCGGGTCCTTTTCTTGTAAGTTTTGTCGGAACTTTCGGGCTGGCGTTTTTGCATGGATCATGCCGACACCTTCCGCTCGGTGAAAAAAGATGGGATACATTCTCTCTCTCTCTCTCTCTCTCTCTCTCTCTCTCTCTCTCTCTCTCTCTCTCTCTCTCCTTTTGTTGTTTTAGATGCATTGTTTTCTCAGCGTGTACGAGACGAACACTTTAATTTTCTTATTTAAGTAATACCTGAAGGGAGATGAACGCTTTACTAATGGAAGAGATTATGAGAGTAAAGGATGTTTTATGTTTATCATTGAATAGGGGTTAGACAGTAATTTAAAAAAAAGTGGTAAAAAATAAATGACAAAATTACCGGTAACGTTGAGTGCTTATTAAAATGATTAATGACATTTATACTCATTGAGACATGCAGCGTTAAAGGCGACTTTGAGTCTGTTTTAAATTTATTTCTGGTCAGTTTATAATATTTTTACTTGCATATTAGTGAAAGAATATGTATTTCTCGGCAGCATATTTTACCCGAAATATTCCATTCTGTTTCATTAGAGAGCTCCATTATTGAAAAAGCATGACAGGCATGTGCAAGATATGGAGGAGGTGTGCCGGGGAAATGTCACTAGACATTACGTGACAAGAAAAAATTAAAGTGTTTGGAATAGAAACATTCCGTTGTATGAATAACTTCTTGGAGAAGGAATTCCGTCTCTCATTTTGACAAAGTTTTCACCATTTGTACTTGCGGCCTGATGCGTTTCTTATGCCAACACAAACTTTTCTTGAGTTCTCGCAGAAAATGTAAATGTTTACGAATGAATATTGTATGTATATGTATATATGATATATAATTTTGTTTACATGTGCGTATGCATATATCTAATTTATACGTTTGCTCCTGATATTTATTTTTATTCTAGGATTCCAAACAACTATATATATATATATATATATATATATATATATATATATATATATATATATATATATATATATATATATATAATATATATATATATATATATATATATATATATATATATATATATATATATATCTGTGTGTGTATTTGTGTATGACATAAATTTCCCAGAAGTTTCTGAGCGAGTTTTTTCCAATAAGAGTATCTTATTTCCTTCAGGATTTTCATTTATATTTGACATTTTTGTACACGCAAGCCTTACTAACAGACTCACAAACGAATATGTTTGTGTTTATGTATGTGTGTGTATATGTATATATATATATATATATATATATATATATATATATATATATATATATATATATATATATATATATATATATATATATATATACATATATATGTGTGTTTCTGTTTGTTTCATTGTTTTTGTGTAATGTTTGCGTATGCAAGACATCAAATATAACGGAAAATAGGTGACGAAACTGCAAAAAAAAAAAAAGTAAGGAGAAAATGCTGAAGGGAAGTAAGATACTCGTATTGGTGACACAAAGGGTACATGTCGTTGAGAGAGAGAGAGAGAGAAAGAGAATGGGGAACAGACAGACAGACCGACAAAAGATCTTTTGTGTTCTTTTTTTGTAGCCTTTGTTAATACTGGAATGCCAGTACTGCGGGAAAAATGAGGGGTTGTCGGTAAAATATTTTTGAGGCAAGGCTTTGTACTTCTCGCTTTTATTTCTGATAAGTCCCCCCCCCTTTTTTTTTTTACATTAGCCTCTGGCTCCTTTCTCTTTCCTTCGAAAGTAGTACGGCAATCACTACTGGCTCTGGTGAGTCTGCGTGCTGTTTTTCCACCTATATATTTTGTTGTAATGAATTGTATTATGATATCCCAATAAGTATTTTAACTAGACATCGGAACGGAATACAGTGGCGCAATAAAGGCTGGTAAATCATCCTTTGCGGCCCATTACATTCAATAATGAACCCTCCTATACAGCCCTTTTTATGTACTGGACTATATCGTATAATATATGGGATCATAAAGAATACAGAGCTTAATGTATGAGAGGGGAATTCTTTGGAGAAAGGGGGAAGTGAGTGTTGGTAGGGTTTCTGATAAGGAGAGAGAGAGAGAGAGAGAATTTTCCATGGAGTGTCAAGTTGTACTGTTTGTTTCATTCATATTTTTATCTCAGTTTTGGGGTATTTCTGAGATAATAACATGATCACCGTTTTAGCTTCTACATTTTCGTGAGTGAAGGCTTTACTTCTTTGTGCTTTCGCAGTTTAAACCAAAGATCTCACAGGGTCCATACATAGTTATTTTTACCCAAAAGCCTGTTAAGCAATATCACCATTTTTTTTTAATAAGACTTGTTTGGTGAAATAATTAATTATAGTGGCATTTACTCCATGCGTGTTGCGGTTTCCATGGTTCACTTGATTCCAACTGGAAGAATAGTAATTTTTATTTTGTTTTCTGTCACGTAAGAATTTGAAGGCTTTTACTCCGGGAAACTGTAGCTTACCATCAAGTGTCCAACCTGACAAGACGTACATGTACCTGGTAATCGAGTTTATGTGCGTATGTGCGCATTTATTTATTTATAAACGTATGTCCTCGCAAGTACGTAAGTAAACTGCGTATCATATATTCGTAACTTCGAAGGAAGTCTTTGCAGGTAAGTTTTATGACTGCAGGGTCGTCCTCCAGCGGTGAATTACGCCTAACCTTGAGTGACATTATTAAAGGGAAAGAAGTGCGGTGTTGCAAGAGGCGGGTATCAAGACATGGCTTTCCGGAGTGCCTGCCTTCCCGCTTACTTGCCTCCTTCCTTCCTTCCTTCCTTCCTTCCTTGTTTGCGCGCGCTGGCGACCGCTTATCTGTGCTTGCAGCAGGCCAAAATGCCTCCTTGGGGATACACGATACTCAAAAGACGACTCTCGACGTGATATTGGGTTGTGGCTTCATTTACATCATGATTGCTTGTGGTTGGTTTTCCTCTAATTATTATTATTATTATTATTATTATTATTATTATTATTATTATTATTATTTTACTTGTGGTTGGTTTTCCTTTAATTGATTATTATTATTATTATTATTATTATTATTATTATTATTATTGTTGTTGTTGTTGTTATTATTATTATTATTTCGATAACTTTCCCCATACGTATATTCCGTTCATGACAGATGATGACTTTCTCTTGGCTTATGATACTAAGATTTCTTTTCCTATTCCAAGTTCTTGAACGAAAGTGTTTTTACATCACGAGATCCCAAACTTTTTCTCAATGCTCGGAAGATAGGAAGAGAGAGAGAGAGAGAGAGAGAGAGAGAGAGAGAGAGAGATATGCGTGGCAAGAATAAGTTGGGCGCTATCGTCTTTAATCTCACACCATCTAACTCTCAAGGAAAGTCTCTCTCTCTCTCTCTCTCTCTCTCTCTCTCTCTCTCTCTCTCTCTCTCTCTCTCTCTCTCTCTCTCTCTCATGAAAGTGAGTATTAGTGTATTTGATGGCTGTACTAGATTGAAGTACCAACATATTCTATGATAAATGAGGAGATGTGAGGAACCTGTTGAACTGATGTTCTTGAATTTTCACATTTCTTTACCTAGTAAGAAAAATTAAATCTGGTTTGAGTTATGCTTATCTTATAAAAGTAGGATACTTGAAATTATTTACTACTAAGGTTACCTAGAGTTATTATAAGTCAGACTGTTTTTCATTTGTTAATCTGAATAAAGTTGTAGACATAAAAATATTTTTCAGCATATTCGAAGATCAAACTGCATACGTAAGAACGAGTTTTAAGTATAATCTATAAAGTTGCAATTATCGAAATATGTATTTACACTGAATGTCGCATAAACCAAAATACATCCTTCTTTGCCATATTTTTATGTAGATTATTTTTCCACTATAAATTGAGATTGTATCGCTCTCTCTCTCTCTCTCTCTCTCTCTCTCTCTCTCTCTCTCTCTCTCTCTCTCTCTCTCTCTCTCGTTTGCTTGTTATGTAAAATATGTTTTTTAGTCTTGGTTTTTTTGATAGTGTTTTGGCCAAAATGTCTCTCCATAATTTTAATTATAATTAAAATAAGACTGTTCATACAGAATATGGCTTCAGATAGTCTTTCGGGATCATCGTCATCATCATCATGTATCACTGCACTTCGTCATAATTCTGAAGCTTGTAAAATGCTAACGGTTATTTTATGAGAGAGAGAGAGAGAGAGAGAGAGAGAGAGAGAGAGAGAGAGAGAGAGAGAGAGAGAGAGAGAGACTTCAAGCAGATGTGGGACCAGAAGTGGAAGAAGTTTCAGCTTTGGTGGATGTTAGAGAGGGATGGGCTCTGCTAAATGCGAGGAAATGTAAGATTCCTTTGATGGAACCTCGAGCGTTGTAGTATAGTCTGAAGAGTATCTCTCTCTCTCTCTCTCTCTCTCTCTCTCTCACACACACATACACAAACACTCATACTCAACCCACACACACACACACACACACACACACACACACACACACACACACACACACACACACACACACATATATATATATATATATATATATTATATATATATATGTATGTATATATATACACGAACGGCTTTATCTTATAGATGAAAGATAAAAAGAGAGGTTGTACATGCACGTCCAATTCCGTGATGAGTACAGCAAATAGTAATATATTCTTATCAGTATTGGACTTGTACCTGCAAGGCATAGTATTAAAATGAACATAATATTGAACCGGTAAAGTGAACATTGCAGCGTAAGTGTTGAGTAAATGTTGATTAGAGATAGTCATCACTTCAGTGGCTTTTCAACCATTCAGCTACCCATTTTACATCAGGATGACATATTTAAAGATTCTTAAACATAGAATCCATGTTAAAACCATTCGGGTCGTTTCGGCCGTAAGTCGTGTCGGCCGTAAGCACGTTTACGTGCAAAATGGGCGCCGTGTTTAGTACCAGCCCCTTGGGGATGTACGTAAAACATGAAATAATAATGGTAAATACAATAAACATAACGGTAAATACCATAAACATAATGTCTTACATTGTTTTCGATGTTACGGCCGAAACGACCAGGACCGTGTTAAAATTCTGGAATTCCAATAAGAAGTAATTTAAATGAAACGGATAACAGAGTCCCATATTGATTGTCTCTCGGGATATTAGCCCCAGTAGCTATCTCCTAGCCTTTCATGTCCTATTCCTTGATAGGATTTTAATGGAATTTTCATATTGATCAAAAAGCTCAAACTGGGTAGAACTGTTAGTAGCTCAGAAATTCGGAAATTGCTTTCCTGTTTTGTCATTGCTGGTAACGTATCTGTCACGACATATGACATCTTCCAAATACATTCTCGTACATCGAGGCCACAGCGAGGTATTTCTTGACATATACTGTAAGGTGTCAACTATCATACAGCAATTTAGACTCTCTCCCTCTCTTATATATAATATATATATATATATATATATATATATATATATATATATATATATATATATATATATATATATATATATATATATACATGCTGTGTGGGCATATATTCTCTTAAGTAATTCCTATTAAAATCAATAGCATTTTTCGCTGATCTACCTTCTTATCAAGACTTTTAATCATTCTATACTTTTGCTTTTTCTCTTCAGGCAAGCTTCTCAGGAATAAGAAAAAATTATTCACGTTTCCATTTACTTATTCTAGTCGACGGACCTTTCCTCGCTCATCGGCGACGTCTTCAGGACTAAATTTCAAATTGACATATGTATATCTATATATATATATATATATATATATATATATATATATATATATATATATATATATATGTGTGTGTGTGTGTTTGTAAGTATGTATGTGTTTATATATGTATGTGTGTGTATATATAAAATCTTTACTACATTCATAATTCACAGCGTGTAGGAAATATTTTGGTTATGACGTCTGTGTCTTTACCTGTCGATTAATCTTTCTCATTTGTAGTACAGAGGAAAGGGCAATGTCTGTGTAACGATAGTCATCCTCTTAAAACTTCCATCCATATAATTATACTTACTATCTGTTACTTCCTGTCTTAGGACAGATGTCTCTCATTATTAAGGGAATATTTTTTTGTTTCCCTTCAATAAATTTTGCTTCTAATTCATTTTGATTAATTTTCTTTACTTTTACTGACTTTTTTTTTTACGGGCGTACAGAGTAGTTTCACTGATAATTTCTTTTATTCGTTTTGTTTAGTTCTGTCGGAATTCAAGTACTTTTTATTCCATGATGTCAATCATTTAATATTTGCTTCAGCATCTTGCTTTGTTACGCCGTGAATTTTCGTCGGATTTATGAGTTTACCATCTAATTCGTAATGTAATCCAGCTGAACTAACAATGCTGAGCCTCTGTAGTTATTTAAGTATCAGGTAATCTACCTCATTTGGAAGAAAACATTAAAAAGGAAAAAGGAAACAAATTTAACTTATCCGACTAGAGATGATCCTTCACCAACTTTTGAAAATTGGTGGTAATGAAATGTAAATTGATTTCAATCACTTAGAGCCAGTTCGGAGAGTGAAAAACTGATGTTATTGAACGCAATGAACACCTGGTTGTAGTAAAATAGTGGGTGTCAGTTTTTGCCTGATTAAATGCGTGCTTTGAGTTTGCCAATCCCGTCAAACTCCTCGAGAAATACATGTTCTCTCTTAAAACTTCGTTTCTGTTTAAATTCAAAATTCCAGATATTTTATTTCCGCCTTGCTATTCCAGGAATATTTCTCCGATGTTTTTCTTTGTCCTTTTTGATGCTGAAGGATTGCTGCTTTATTCAGACCTCGTATTTGTGCGAGATACTATTCCAGGAACACTGTGTTCAATTTCCTTCGCTTCGGTTTCAGTTGCGTAAGATGCTGTCAGATTCCGTTGTGCTCGTATTAAAATGGCCACCATCTTAGTCTTCTGTATCCGTTATTGTTTTGTATGATTTCTAATATGCCTCCTTACTTTTTACTTACATCAACATTCCTTATTTGGATGTCTTTTATAGTATTTCTTTAACTTTCATCAATTTTCGTCCTGCCTCTTTGTCTTTCATCTCTCACGAAGGCATATTATTGTGCTCCTTTTAATCATTCCCTTCATTCCAGTCGTTGTATATCACGGCTGATTATTCCCCAGTTTTATTATATCTTGTTTCTGGATCATTACCACCTTCTTCGTCTTTGTATCTCTTACATTGCTCATTCTCGGGAATAAACTTTTTCTCGCGTAAGTCGTAACTTTCTTTCATTTTAGGGTTGCCTTTTCGGCAAAATGTTATTCGCCATTCTTTTCACAAATAACTGCAAAATTCTTTGCAGTTAACTCTTCTTTTTGGCACATATTGCTCGTAATTGTAGCCCTTTTTCATATTTCGAGCTCTTGCGCAAGTATACACAGATACACACACACACACACACACACACACACACATATATATATATATATATATATATATATATATATATATATATATATGTATGTATGTATATATATATGTATATATATATTGATAGATAGATGGTTATGTGTGCGTAGGGGGGCTGATGGCGTACACACGCTTGCGCGCTCATCTTTTACAAACTGCATTTTTGGAATATAATATTTTCACGTGCTTTTTTGTTCCTAAGTCATATTTCATCCCTTCATTTACTTTCATTTGTATGCAATTCTCTGTTCTAAAACAATATGCTTTTTTACTTTCTCCAGTTTTCCCTTTTACCTTATTTCCATATCGTTCGCCATCGTCATATTTTGCTCTCTTTTTTTGTTTCTTTTTTTCGGGGGTCCTGTCATCAGTATGCTACGCTGAGTGTATTCTTTCTTGGCTTTTTGTGTGGGTTTTCTCATCTCCCGTTTTTGTGTGGAGGCTCACTCACGCTCTCCACTGGAGATCTCTCTCACTCTCTCACGAATATAGATGTCTATATGAACTCTCAGGTTGAGCTGTATAGTATACATAGATGCCTATATAAGTAAACGCGCTGCTTGGTATAGATAAACTGACAGATTGTAGCCTCTGCTGATCTAGTCTCGTATGTAGTTTACGTCGTTTGCCTTTTTGGTGACATGGCAAGATAGTGATTTTTTCAATTTGTCTTGAAATGGTCCTTTTCGATTGAGTTACGATAGTGGTGCTGTAACAGTAAAATAATGACATTTCAATTGAAAAAAAAAAAGAAGCTTGGTGGGTTGTGTGGGTAGGCTTTTATTCCTATAAATAAACAAACGTGCAATGTTGATGTTGGTTATTGATTGAATGAAGGTACCCTTGTTTATGAAGGCTACTCTATTTATGTTACTTCTGACCTTGGGTGCGTCCTAAATAATCATACTGAATCGAAAGTTGCATCATCTTTGTGTCCTTCCTGTTAAAAAAAAAAAAAAAATAGAACAGTGATCTTGTGAATAGAGAAAATTCTTGAAAAACACTTCATCTTCATCCATTGTCAGTTGTATGTTTAATCCCCCGCCCCGAAAGAAATCACATACAGATATTTCTTTGATTCTTGACCTCAATTCGGTCTTTATATTAATGAATATTATCGATGCTGTCTTGGTACACGTTCACCTACCTATCCCTTCTAAGGAACGGCGAATCGCTCCGTTCTTGAAAATTTCCGTTCCTCACCACTGATATGGAACGCTGTTAACGGGAATAATTAACAGGAAAACGGCATTATTATTCAGTTAGACTTGGAAGACTAACGTTGACAGTCCTACTAATGAGAAAGTCTTTCAATTTCCTAACGATCTTTTCAACTTTCTGTGCTTTTTAAAGTTTTTAATTATATGTTCTTTGTGACTACTTAATGATTAAGTGGAATTGTGATTAGGTTATGATGTGAATATGATTTCTGGTACACCAGTAAGTTTTTTTTTTTTATTTGCTGACATTCCGAAGCATTTAGTTGATCATAATTTCATTATCGATCTCACCGTTGCATGACGATGTAC